>NC_052512.1:28687874-28745137 GCF_014356525.2 Nilaparvata lugens
ACGCTGAGCTTAGTGAGTCATGCATCGAAAATAGTTACCAGAATTATCCTCAGGAGAATAGAAAAACGAATTGATGAACAATTGTCTGAAGATCAGTTGGCTTTAGAAAGGGTGTAGGGACAAGAGAAGCAATTCTGGCGCTGAGACAGGTGATAGAGAAGCAGATGAAGATAGGGAAACGCACATGCATAGCCTTATTGACATTGAAAAAGCATTTGACAATGTAAGTTGGAACATCCTATTCAACATTCTTCGCCAAATTGGGATAGACTACAGAGACCGAAGACTGATCTACAACATCTATAAACAAGAAATTGGAGTTATTAGGAGTGGAAATGAAGAGGAATCTGCACACATTCAAAAAGGGGTACGACAAGGATGCGCGCTATCCCCATACTTGTTCAATGTGTATATTCAAAAGGCAATCGACAGAGTGAGAGAAAAAGTTTGTACAGGAGTGAAAATTCATGGGGAAACGGTAGATATGCTTCGTTTTGCGGATGATATAGCAGTAATGGCAGAAAGTGAAGAGGAACTACAGAAAACACTGAATGAAATGGACAGAATAATGGAGGAAGAGTTTAGATTGAAAATAAACATCCGAAAGACCAAAGTGCTAATATGTTGCAGGACAGGAGAGAAAGCTCAGCAGTAAAGCTAAGGAATGAGGTAGTAAATGAAGTGAAGGAGTTCAATTACCTGGGTAGCAAAATCACAAGTGATGGAAGAAGCTGCAAGGACATTGCCAGCAGAATTGCCCAGGCTAAGATTGCCTTCAATAAGAAGAAAAATCTATTCACCTCAAAAAACATAAGTCTCGACGTAAGAAAAAACATGTTGAAAACGTATGTATGGAGTACTGCAACATATGGAAGTGAGGCGTGGACAATGGGGGTGAGAGGGAAAGAAGATTGGCTGCATTCGAGGCATGGTGCTACAGAAGAATGATGAAGATCAGTTGGAGAGATATGATTACAAATGAGCAAGTTTTTGAAAGAGTGGGAGAGAACCGGAACTTCTTGAAGTGGATCAAGCAAAGAAGAGCACAGCTGATTGGCCACATCATCAGACGTGACACTCTACTGACAAGGATAATGGAGGGAATGGTTGAGGGAAGGAATATGAGAGGAAGACCTAGGCTGGAGTATATGAAACAATTGCTACGGGATATGAGATGTGGATCATACTACGAGCTGAAGCGGAAAGCGGACGACAGAAAAGCATGGAGAGCTGCTGCCAACCACCTACGGCTGTTAACCCAAGAGAGAGAGAGTGTGGACATAGGTTGTTTGAAACGTCTATAGAATTGAAGGAACCAATGAATTTCTTGTAGTGCTTTCGGTTAGTAGGTGAAGGGAATTTTCGATGGTTCTAATTTACTGCTATCTTGGGAGATGCCGTCTGGGGTGATGATATGTCCTAGATATTTGACTTGTTGTGCAAAGAATTCGCATTTTGACAATTTCAATTTGAGTCCACACCTGATGAGGCAATGAAACACTGTTTTCAGATGTTGGCAATGGTCCTGAATATTTGCTGAAGAAATAATTCCATCATCCACGTAGAGTGTACAGAAATCTGTGACATCTTCTCCTACAGCTTGATGAAGGCAACGAATAAATATGGCCATGGCATTCCTCAGTCCAAAAGCTAGGCGGGTGAAGCGATATTTCTTCCATTGAATAAGAATGATAGATAATCTCTTGATTCTGCTGCTATCTGAATTTGCCAATAACCTGCGCTTAGGTCAAACTATAGAATATACATTTTTCCCCAATGAAGGTTTGAAGCACCTGTTCTATCTGGTCTGGGCTCTCACGATCACTTCCAAAATGCTGTTAAGCGCTCGCGCGTCTAGACATAATCTCACAGTGCCGTCTTCTTAGCAATGCAAACAATTGGTAAGCTATATTGAGAGCTTGATGGTTCAATGATCCCCAATTCTAACATTCTATCTATCTCTGCTATAGCTGCCGGGCAGTATGTAAATGGTATAGGGTAAGATTTTCGGTAATAGGCTTCATGAGGTTTGACGTTGAGTCGGCATTCAAAATCTTTGGCTAGTCCTGGCTGTTCTGAAAAGACATCTCTATTTTCAATGAAAACCTTTGCGACACTGTTTTTTTGTATCTAAATCCCATTCGGCACAACAGTTTATCCTATCCAATAATTTTTCAAACATTTCTTCAGAGGAAACCTCTTTATCAATCACACCATCATCTGTTGTCGTTAAACTTAACACTCCAAAATGCTCCATGGTTTCTTCACTTTCATGAATACCCCAAGTCCTAGGAACACCTTCCATGTGGTATGCAAATTGTACTATCCGATTTTCTCCAGGATGTCTTTTTAAGCTGAGAGGTGTAATAATTTCGGTGGTAGTAGTTCCAGGGCTTGCATGGAATTTTAGTGTACAGAAATTCAAACAGGTTCGAAAATATTGTAGGAAATCAGCGCCTATTATCATTGATGGACCTTTGACTGGTAACACCAGGAAAGTATATTCAAATATAATACCTTCTATTTCCACTTCTAAGAGACATTGAGTGGTCACTCTTATTCTTCTGCCAGGATTAACACCGGAGATGTATACATTAGTAAGGGGTAGTGTAGCTATTGCATGCTTATCTTTGATGTTTAGAAACATATCCTCTTGCAATAAACAGCATTGTGAACCACTGTCAATCAGGGCTTGTAGTTTAGTCCCATACAACTTGCATCCGATATAAGTTTGTAGTTGACAGTCTGATGTCATATCGGTACTGTCAGGATTCTCTAAGAGTGTTTCACGCTGATCGTCCCGGAAAGTAGTGTCTATGTGGAGAGGTTTAGTAGGTTCCTCTAATTTGGCAGATGAATAATTATCCTTTACTTCGGGGGTGTCATATAGTCATGTAGTTTTAGAAGCGCTTATTTCTTGATTTGGTGGTGGGTTATTTGCATGTTGGTTTTGGGCTGTCTTTGTTGTATGTGCTACTGCGTAAGATGTATTTGTATGGTTACGATTTTGATGTGTTTCACTTTGATTCTTGTCACTTCCATCTCGCTTATTATTCCCATTCAAACGATCTCTGCCATCATAATATGCTCCTTTATATGGTTGTTTATTATTGTAATATGAGGGTCCATTTCTGGAATTATTTTCAAATGATTGACCTCTGTTAATGTTTCCGTTGTGTTTTGGATATCGAGTGTTTGCTCCGGCATTTGACATTTGATTATCACCATTATAGCTTCTCCGTAGGCTATTGCTATTATGCTGAAGAGAAGGATTGTAATCTCCTGCGCGATCATCTATCTGACCTGATTCAGAAGTAACAGATTGGATACAGTGTAAATGTTCTATTAGTTCTTTGCAACTGGAAATCGAAGATACTGCCAGTGTCATGCAAACATTGTAAGGAAGCTTCTTTGATAATATATTTGCTAGTGATGAGTCCGCCAGAGGTTCGTCTAGTTGCGAATTCTTACACATCATCTTAGCCACAAATTCAGTATATGACTGTCTGCCTCTATTATCATATGTGCATGATATAATCTCTGATAGTGCGTCCATCTGTTTACGTTTACTCCAATACTGCTGCAGGAACTGGGAGATGAAGTCCTCCAGGCTATTGATATCATGCATCCGGCTCTGGAAAAGCATCAGCAGCTCGCCGAGTAATAGACTGGACAGTTGGAAACGCCATACTAACCAAGAGGTGGGTATCAATTCCTGAATGGCTTTTATTTGATTTATAAATGGTCTGGGTTGCATATGACGGTGGGAGTTATCAAATTTTCCCAGACTTTGGAAAGTTGAGTGCTGTTTACTACTTCAGTCGGTGTATAATGCATTCGACTGACTGGGATACTTTCTATACGGGTTTCTAACGTCTTTATGACTGTAGATTGTGTATCTATCTTGATATCTATCATATTTCTTACTTCCTCCTTGAATTCGGAGAATTTTCTCTCAACTCTCTCTTCCATTTTTTCCACACTCCCTTGTACAGCTTTGACATCCTGTCTGACCGTTTTGATATCTTCTTGTATTTTTTTAGTCACCCCTTCTAAGGCTTGGCTGAGTAAAAATTTAAATTCATTTATTGAATCATTTGCCATGAGATTTGTAGTACACCCGACTGAAGAATCTAATGTGGTGTCTTGCTTTTTTAGGTTGGCGGTGGCGGATGGCAATTGACTGGCCACATCGGATGATGACTGGGTGGCGGCACTCTCCGTTCCCTCGGCGACGCTTGGAGCGATCTGTGGAGACGCCGGTACCGGGTTGGACACCCTCACTCCCTTATCTCTGCCAGCTGGATTCTCATCAGGATTTATTACCTCGACGACATTATCGATCTTAGTGGAAGACAAATGGGCCAGGTTTTGCGGTTTGAAATTGATGGAGCACACACTAGCTCCTTCTCTCTCCCGTGAGGTCTCCGCGGCATTGTCCTGGGGTTTTTGGTCGGCCGGTGTCGTAGCTACAGAGTTTTGGGGGTGGTCGCTGAAGTAGGAAATTTGCGACTTAGCCGGCAACTGGTTCATGGTGACGTTATTATGTATTACTTCAAATAAATAGCCAAGTGTACTGCCAAATCACAGGAATATCAAAATGGATTTACTGATAGTGCCTACTCTGGATAAAATGGTGTGGTGTTAAAAGTTTCAAGTGTCATGTACATATATTACGAAAAGACCTTCGAGTGATACAGGTACGCTTGTCAACATAGATGGATTACATTAATATAGTTCTTTAAATTTTGGGTAGGGTTTTATCTTCCTTAATAATAATAATGCTATAATGCTTCAAATAGCCTATAACCCTGGTCAGCATACAATATCTAGATTCAAAGATCAAGATCAAGCTTTTGCTATAAAATTTTATGGAAATTTCCATCCAATTTTTCTCCATTATGAGAATTATGTTATCAAACTCGTGTGATACAGATTGTCTGTATTTATGCAGCTTAAAAAATTCCAATTTGAAGAGCAACTCAATTATTTCTGCCAGAAACTTACAATAGATCATCAGATATATCTTGTTGAATCAACTTCAGATTATACTTCTTGCAGCTTTCAGTTTTATCAATAATTCCATTAATCATTGATAGTGAGATTGAGTGGGTAAGCTTCCCATCATGCCTCACGCTTGTGGTGCCATTGTGTCAAATGGTAGACCTTTGCCCCACTGGTTGGGTGACATTGTGTCAAGTTGTAAATTTGACGTTTATATGAGCGGTTGCTAAATTCCCTCTTTTGCAAATAAATTCACAAAAAATTAAGGCCGTCCAGCTCACAAAATTGTTGTGTTCAAACCTCAGCTTTAGCTCAGTGGTAGATACATGAATTTTCCCAGATGCAATTAATCACCATAAGGTTCAATGACCAGTGATTATTAATTCTTACCGCTGCTTCTATGAAGTTCTTGAAGAATACCAATAAGGAAATCAAAAGAATAGTTGATGACTGATTATCAGTAACCATGCATACAATAAAGAATAATAAAGACCAACTATAGTTTTTCTAGTTGATCCTTAAAACGCTTGTCATGAATACAGGTGTTCACCAATTTATCCTTCTAAAATTCTTCAGAACTTACAACGCCAGTTCTTGAAGCTCTCTGGATCCTTATATGATATAACTGGAACCTTATTAATATAATTATCAATATACTTTTTCTGGCAGACTAATGTGACTATCATCAAAGGATGATAAGTACTGAATGCTCTTAACAAGATTAATATTAATTGATTCAATAATTTCATATGCTGCAGAATATTTTTTGGTACCAAGACAGCTCAAACTGTATATCACGAGATGAGTTAGTATAAAATGAATTTCTATGATTTGTATGCTGACATAAAACACAAAATATATTCCATAAATATAAATATATATTATATATATATATATATATATATATATATATATGAATGAAATACTCTATATCTATAATTTTTCCAATACATATAAATTCTTTTCTAAAATCTGAATAATTATCACTGGGTTTAATGACATTCACAATGGTGAGTTTTAAAAATTTATAAATATATTATATTTAATACTGATGCTTAGACTTCCAGTCAATTCAAAATTCTACAAATAAAAACCTGTTTGGTCTATAGATTTGATATGATATACTTTGCTCAATTAGCAAGAATAATAATTAATAAAATTGATATTCAACATGAGATCTCAGGGATTCATATGAGTTCGGGCCATGCATGGAAGTAAGCTTCCTACATATATCAAATAAATTTATAAAATGTTCTTATGAACTATGTGATATCACTCAGCACGTTGTGACTTTTTCTTTAATTTAAGTTAATTTGAATAGCGCTTTTGATTAAATTCCCCACTATACGTGGAAAGGCCTAAAAACGAGCTCGTTTGATTTATCACTCACATTAACGACGTTCTTGACGGTCTCGTGGATTGAATTAATTATTTCCAATAATTAATTAGGCAGGTCTCTTTCGTTACTGCTGGGCTAACGCATGGTCCAGATTTCTCTTAGATTTCTTTCTAAATTAGAGATATATTTATGGAGAATAATTACAGTCATGAACTCTCCAATAACACTGAGTTCACAGATAATTTAACATTTATTACAAATATTTCACATTTAAAAAAGGGATTGGCTTGGTAATTTTTAAGATTTGAAGGAAGAAAAGAACCCTAAACTCTATGTGCATCCTCTCAGGTCCAGTTCACAAGCCAGAAGAAAAAGGTTTTCAGAAAAATTTTATCTCTTCCTTGAACAATTTGTAAGCTTCTTTCTGATTGGCCTTCAATTTGATAAACTCAATACAATTGGTTGTTTCAGAATCAGGGTTTCTTCAACTTCATAATAGAAAAAAAAAAGTTTTTGTATAAATACATGTAGTGATTATCTTAAACTATATTCATGAATAAATCGTGACATACAATTTTAATAGATAATATACATTTAGTTTTTTATATGAGTTTTGTATACTCTGGATTTTCGTGTTTTTTAGATTATAATAAATATTTATACAGAAATAATAGTGGTCCGTATTTCTATACATCAACCTTCCTTAGTATATATAATACATCCTTTGTGAGTAAATTTTTATATTTCAACCTATTATACTGGTTGATCGAACAATCAGCTGATTTGCTCAGTATTGATTCAAATAACTATGGATTTATTCTAGATCGATTGATTCATTTAAAGTTGTAAGCAAATAATTCTAACCTCAATGTACATGCAAGCTTTTATTTTTATAATCTGCCAATAATAAATAAGCAGCTTTATAATTTTTAATTCTGCCAATGGGTTCATTAGTTGTTGAATCACAGTTATACATGTTTCCTTATCATTTTAGATAATACTATTACTCTTTATCGCTAACAATATTCGATTAAATTTGAGTGGTCCTTTGACTAGGTTTAACTTCTTTCCCATTTTATAATTCTATTAAAATTCACTGGTTTGCTCCAGATATTCTATGGTGCTAGAATACCACGTGACACAATATATATATATATATATATATATATATATATATATATATATATATTGGACTAACTCTTATATACCCCGTAAGCCCCCCAAAGAATTCGCACGTGCGAACTAGTAATTTCGAAATTGTCAGCTTAGGCATCCAGGAAGAATATTTTAACAAAAAACGACAGTTTTCTGTCGAAAACGAGCTGTTTGGCTGAGTGGCGTCCGAGCAGTTGATGTTCATCCGATCCCAATGTGCACCTTAATCTAGCCAATAATCTTAGTAACAGCATTCAAACATTCGTTTGACAATGATTTTTAATATCGATTCCTTCTCTAGTCTGTGGATTTTCATTTTTTCCTGACCCTCTCTGTAATCTTGTTTCGTGAAAAGTTTTGCTCTCTCTTACCTGGGAGAAGAAGCGGAGGAGAAGGAGAAAGAGGAGAAGAAAAAGGGGTAGAAGGAGAAGTCGGAGAAGAAGTAAAAAAAGAAGAAGAAGAAGTAGAAGAAGAAGAAGAAGAAGAAGAAAAAAAGAGAAGAAGAAGAAGAAGGGTGAAGAAGAAGAAGAAGGAAACTAAGCAAACCTTGAGCAAAATAATTGTCACACTCTACGCTCTTGATACACGAATCTCCACAATATTTCCTTTATCAACTGTATGTCCATGGGGCCAAGAGTATAGCAACTCTAGCTCTGGATTCATCTTATTTGTCTGAAATAAATAATTTCAAAAATATCCAAACTACAATAATTTTGTAAACAAAGGTGTTTTCAAGTCAGTGAATGGAGTAGAAAGGTTCTTCTTTTTGGCAAAAAAACAAGAACAAAATGATATCCAGATAATAGATTATTTATTCAATGAACATTCCACACAGTAGAAAGGGGATTATTTCACACAAAACCCAATATTATAATATAATTTTCATCTATAAGCTATTTTCATTCATCACAATAATAATTATTGCTCCCATTCTTTTATTCAGCTATGAAAACTGCCTGTTTCCATTGTGCTATTCCGATCTTGGAAAAGTAGGTACTCAAGTTATCATAATATTACAGAATAAACCATTATAGCAATATAGAAATCAGCAGTTTTTGTAGCTGCAGCAATGGAATATGAAAGCCTTCATTGCAATAAATGAAAATAATTTATATATGATCAACAGGAGAGGTAAAAAAGACAGCTCTATTCTGGATTAATGGAAGTGAGATTCCAAGAGAAATATAGAGCATCACAATAGTTATTTGTGCAACTAGTGCGCAAAGTGACAGTTTGCTGCACCGAAAGAAACGTTTATGGTTTCTTGAGTGCAGCAGAGGAACTTTGCGCACGTATTTCACATTAATTTTTTCCTACAGTTACCATTGAATATGAAAAGTGGGTAATTATGGGTAAAATTGCCTGAAATGCATCAAATGTTTTTCTGTGTAATTTTATTATTGATAAAAACCTTAATCCTAAAATCCTAAAGTCCTCGTTGTCCTTGGTTATAATATATAATGAATAATAATTAGCGCGTTGTGCTTGGTTGCACCTCTGCTCACTATAGCAGCCACAGCAGTCACTGTTACCAACTTTATTTTGATTTTGCTGCACTGTTGCTCCATATAACCTACTAAGTATTTTGCGTTGCCATGTTGCAAATCTGGAGTGCAGAAAAATTTTTCTCGCACTAGAGCGGAAAAGTGATTCTTTGCGTTCTGTAATCAGTGCAGCAATGGCCACTTTTCAACGTAACTGTAGGAAAACAAACAAACAACTCCCACATTGGATCTTTCAATAATAATTTGGTTCCAATAAAACATTGTAGCGCGCGTGTGAAACATTACTGCACGCTCTTGAATGCCGCAGCAACATCTTGTACTGAATAGGGGCTCTTTGTACTATCGTGTTGAAGGACTGTTACCTGTAAAAAATAAAAATGCAGAACAGTTGCTTTATCAATACTCCGCAATAGACAATAAATACAAGAATTAACGATAGATTGATAAAATGCAAATCACAAAAAAATGATGAGAAATATTGACAAGAATTCATTATTCTGTATTTTGTTCAGTCCAATGATATTATTATAGTAAAATCCACGTTATGATGATTGCTTTGATTAGCATTGATGATCTCATCTTTGTCTATCGTTCAACAAAGCAGGTAACCCTTTTTCTCATTCCTGCAAAGTTGCCAAATCATTCTTTGACAATGTGGAAATATAATTAATTGACAAAATATTAATTTAGATTAAGAAATGTACTATTGAATAATTTGAAGATATATTTAATCGACTAATAGAATGATATGATAAACTATTTCCAACAAGAATGAACTGTTGATATTACATCACAGAATTATTATCTCTTACCACTACTGAATAGCAACAGGACCTCCTATATACTACTGAACCTGAGCCTAGAAAAAAATGGCCGCTATATGTGGTGGTCTTATAGAAATTCCTACTATAAAGAAAAAATCACCAATCACCTGTTAGAGAGCGTCTCAGTTTGTCTAAATTTCAGTTCTCTAGTTCCCGTTTAAAATATCAATGCCAGCCACCACATTTATGGCGGCCATTTTTTGTAGGCGCAGGTCCGGTATATAGGAAGTCCTGATAGCAACCGATATAAAAAAATTCCAATCAAGGCCTTCATTTTGATTAGGTGTACATCATTTTTCAATGATGACTAATATTTACGTTATCTCCGTCATCAATATAGTTATTCAGCTGGATGTAACAAAGAGTTTGAGACCATTTGCAAATCTTCTACGCCCCGTTCCGGAAAGCCAATTTTCTGACTCCAGCTGTTTAAAGTCTAGAGCTCATCTGAATCCCGAGCTCGGAAACCGGCCCTAAATACTGCAGTTTGATAGATTTTGAGAGCTACTACTGTACAAGTACCAGAGCTGTAAGGCCAACTATGGAAATTCTGAAGAGAGCTGTAGCAGGGAAGCAGTATCCCGCTATACTGGATATGGG
Source organism: Nilaparvata lugens (assembly GCF_014356525.2). NCBI lineage: Eukaryota > Metazoa > Arthropoda > Insecta > Hemiptera > Delphacidae > Nilaparvata > Nilaparvata lugens. The sequence goes on from NC_052512.1 coordinate 28,698,302, forward strand.
AGAGCAAAGGGCTGAACTCACAGAGAGGGTACATCACTGAAGAATGCTTTTTTCTGGGTTTATCGAAATGATCCTGATCAAACCCGAATGTGGGTCTAATCCTAGCCTGTTTGATTCAAATTCTTCATTCAGTTTTAGTTGATTCACAGATGTGGTACCTATTGATTCAAAATGAATGATAAATTGATTCACAAGTAATTAATAGAATCAAACATTAATTTATAGTCTAATCATCTTCAATAGTTATTTGTGCAACTAGAGCGCAAAGTGACAGTTTGCTGCACCGAAAGAACGTTCACGCCCGAGCCGTAGGCGAGGCGGAATGGCTTCTTGAGTGCAGCAGAGGAACTTTGCGCACGTATTTCACATTAAATTTTTCCTACAGTTACCATTGAATATGAAAAGTGGGTAATTATGGATAAAATGATGGCTGAAATCCATCAAATGTTTGTGTGTGTGATGCTGTTATTAATAACATGTACCAAAAATTTATTAATTACTTAATTTTATTTTATTTATTTTATTTTCTCCTTATTTGGACATAACTTTGAATATCCATTTATAAAAAATTTCTAGTTAATAATTTTGATTTGTTGGATTGGTACAACTGGACGAAGCCTTGTCGGTTGACCAGCCAGCGATTTCCTCTTCTTCTTGTTCTAAAAGGCCTAGCTGTGGCATCTCAAAATGTAGCATGTGATTTGAATTATGAAATATCTAAATTTGTTTTACTACAAAATTTTCCTTTTAAATTATGCTGAAGTAGCATAAAATGTAAATCTACAATGCCTGATTGAATTTTATATTTGAATAACCCCAGTTGGGTAAGTTATACTTGTAACTGTCTCTATGTTGTAGGTTATTCTGCTATTCTATCGAAAATCTCATATTTGCCTAGGTTCTTTCTTTGCCTTCTTTTGTTCCAAACAGGTTTTTTTTATTTTACCATTAATTTTGAATGACCGGACAAATATAATACCAGGATAAATACAGGATGAAGGAGACTACACATTTTCCATAAACTCAAGCAAATTCAACCAAATATATTTGGAATTCCAGTACAGTATGAAAGTTAATTTACAATTCGAAGTGGGGTAAGCAGAACACTTGTTTTACAATTCGGCTTCTAATTCAACCAAGTCCATCGAATTTTATGAGTTTCAAACTTCGTTAATTGTCGCTTATCTACGATTCCACATCACACTGAAGCTTCAGTTGTAGGCCTACCGGGTTACTAACATAGATTTAATAATCAAAACTTGTAAACTGAATATTTTGTAACTTCAGAAATGAAATTGATTTTAATGTTGAAAATATAAGATTCAATCGGACTTGGCTTAAATTTTATTTCAACCAGGATTGCCAAAATATTCACTGGCCCTCATGACCAGCATTGCTTCCTACTTGTTAGGCAGTCTTATTTGAGATTACTCAAATAGGGTTGATTACAAACAATCTCAATTCATTTAAAAATTGATAATCCAATTGAAGTTGAAAACTTTCAGCCAAAGTTCTCATTTTTATTCATTCAAAAAATACAGATAAATTAAAAAATTCGCATTCAAAATTCACGCCAAAAGCTGGTTTGGATGACTGCAAAATGGCTGAAACGACAAGCGCGCGACCTAGCGGGAAGAATCGTACCTAACTTCATTCTTTCATGCAGCTAAAAACAGTATTCAGATATTCAGAATTATGATTAACTAGAATTACCGAAAAATACTATAGGTAAACTGAAAAATATTTATAAAATAACATAGACAACAGAAAATATTTTACTGTAGTATATTCTAATGTTATTTTATTAGTTTTATTGACATGGATTTCGAACGGTAATTATTTACCTGAAAATTCGAATTTCAAAATGTGTGTTTCTCACTGCTTGGAGTTGAAATAATTATTACTGCATGAAAATAAACATTATTTATTTTAAATGATGAGAAGTTATTATTTAATTATGATTTAGATAAACATTATTCTTGTTTTGGATTTCTAGATTGGGATTTTATCATAAATGTAGGGTAACCATTGAAATGATTCTCATCTAAATCTAACCACAGTCATTGTTACCAACTTAATTTTTGTTTTCATGCACTAATCCTCCATATAACCCAACAACTATTTTGTGTTGCCATGTTGCAAATCTGGAGTGCAGAAAAATGTTTTCCCGCACTAAAGCGGAAAAGTGATACTTTGCGTTCTGTAATCAGTGCAGGAATGGCCACTTTTCAAGGTAGGAAAAGAAACATTCATTAAAATATGTGTCTTGGAATGCTGTTCTGAGATAATCACTTCACTCACGGAAACTGCTAATTTGAAGTAGAAATTTCTAAAATCAATCTATGTAACAGATGTTTTATTATTGGAATTGGAAAATATCTACCAGGTGATTGCATTTCATTGTTTAAATTTTCCATGCGGTTCGCTTCACGGCAAGATGCACGGCAGATTGCGCAGTTCGCTGTGCTGTTCGAGGTTCGGTTTGGCAAGTGTGAACATACTTCAAGAAATTGAACTCGAGAAAGTGTGACGTCATGCCAAATAAAATTTACGCTAAGCGTTGAAAGTAGATAGTGCATTTGGCCCTTGAGGCTCAACTCACACTTACGCGACTCAGGTCGTGAAGAGACTCGACTCTAGTCGAGAGAATGTGTATTCAAATGGTGACAGTCGCGGAGACTAAAATCGACTAGTCTGAGTGTTACCATTTTTTGGAAACACTCTCACTTTGGAAACACTAGAGTCGAGTCTCTTCTCGACCTGAATCGCATAAGTGTGAGTTGAGCCTAAACAGCTCTGAACAGATGACAAGCGTCAGTGGCTGATTTTTCACATACCATTATGAATTTCATGCCAAATATGTTGAGGCGAATATTGAATACTCACCTGTTTACCATTTTTGAAGAAAAAAAATGCAGGAGCTCCTTTGTTCAGGAAATGTTTATCGAAAGAAGTTTGTGGTTGACCGCGATCTCGATCACCTTCCAATCCATAGTAGCATTTGACAGTTTTGTAATAATCGCAATAAACCTATGCATGGAAAAAATCAAAGTTAAGGTAATTGTCTAACAAGCCAAGTTTTAGAATACGATAATCCACATGGATTGTCAAGGTCAGGGAAGCCTAACAAAACTCAACCAACCTGATATCATGAACTGCATCGCTGCAACCCTGTCACCCTAATGTCATCAAGCAAATTGCTACAGTTTCGAGCTGGAATTTACATGTTGATTTTCACTTTCCTTGCACTATTATCATAGGTGAGGAGAGTATTGCTTTCCGGAAAAAATCTCTACCTTAAATAGTTATTGATTAGCTCTATCAACTGCCACAAGTCTCATATCTGTAAAATTTCAGGAGCTCCGCCCCATCTATGCAAAGTTTGATTTTGGATACCAGGATCAGATACAATTTGGACAGAAAACTTTAGATGAAAAAGATTGGGCATGAGAATCTCTACAATAAATGTTCAGTTACATTTTCACCTAAAATTGAAAATAAGCTCGAGATTCGTGAAAATGTGATTATCCAATCGCAAACTGTTGATTCCATTAAATCTTCCACTATTAAGAGATAGCAGACCTCGTGTGTCTCCAGCGTTATTATCCTGTCACTAGCTCGCTCAGATCTTTGAATAGTAGACTTAAGATGCGCGTGAACACTAGGGTCAGGTGATCAATTTTCAGAATGGCAAGTAAAGTTGTGTGAGTGCGCCACACCAGATATTTTTATAGGTAATATGATGATTCGAGTTCCATCCCATGCATTTATCTAGGTGTTGAATATTCGTGAATCTGGATAGGTAATTGTGTTGTATACATGCAAACAGACCTCTCTTGTTTTCTTTTATACAGGAATTTCAACAGATAAGCATGTCATCCGAACGTTCCTTTTGTCAGGGTAACTCCGAGGCCATTATAGAATATTGTCAATCAAGGCATTCGATAAGCTGCCTGTTAGTGTGACAAATATGGATCAAGCCCATCTAAAAACACAATAGTCCAGTCAATATAGAAATGAGAAAGAGGGTGTGCTTACAATTTATATTGTAGTTCTGATTTTTCAATATATTATTCGGGTACATAAGAGAAGTCCAGAACCAATTTCTTCATGCAAAATTTCCTTGTGCTAGAGTGGCCCAAAAACCTCGTATTTTCGGCTCATTTTCCAGTTTTCAGCTATTTCTGCCAAATCTCGTAATCGGACAGAAAAATTTGCTCACGCCTTTTTTCTAGATTATGAAATTCTGAATGAAATGAGATCATTCTGAACTCTATATCTGCAATGTGTACTGAGTTATGATTTTTCAAAAATGAGTGAAATTTGAAGAAAAAAACAAATTTGATGAATTTTAGGTTTTGTTCAACAATATCTCCTGATTGTTACCATTTAGATGTATGATTCAAAATTCCTTTGAGCGTATTTTTGTGCTCTACAATCTGAGATCAGGTAGAGTGCTCTATCTCATATAGATTTCCAGGTACACCTGACAACAATGCTCCTTGTATTGTGAAAAACACCTTATTTTCAGCTTTAACCATCATCACCAACTACATAATCTTCACATTGATATTTCGCACAATAACATGAGTTCATGAGATTATGTTCTATGAGAATCACCCGTTTGATGCAGGACTTTGTCCTGGAGTACTCACCTCCAGCTTTTTCACGTCTTCATCTTTGTTATAATCACAAACAAGCATCAAGCAATACGAGCCACCTCTCCTCATCATGGATTCAAAATCGGCCTGTAACAGGTGTAATGAAAACTTGTGTGGAGTTCTTGAACAAGGTGCAGAGAAGTATAATTATCCAATGCTATTTCTACTTTCCTTGCCCTATTAACATTGATATAAGGAGAGTATATTGCTTACATAATGTGTGTGTGTGTGTGTGTGTGTGTATGTGTGTGTGTGTGTGTGTGTGTGTGTGTTGTGTGTGTGGTGTGTGTGTGTGTGTGTGTGTGTGTGTGTGTTGTGTGTGTGTGTGTGGTGTGTGTGGTGTGTGTGTGTGTGTGTGTGTGTGTGGTGTGTGTGTGTGTTGTGTGTGTGGTGTGTGTGTGTGTGGTGTGTGTGTGTGTGTGTGTGTGTGTGTGTGTATGAGTATATGTGCATCTGTGTATGAGTATATGTGCATCTGTGTACACGATATCTCATCTCCCAATTATTAACAGAATGAGAAATTTGAAACTCAAGGTCCTTACAGTATAAGGATCCGACACGGACAATTTCGATCAAATGCGATTCAAGATGGCGGCAAAAATGGCAAAAATGTTGTGAAAAACAGTGTTTTTCGCGATTTTCTCGAAAACTGCTCCAATGATTTTATTTATACCTAGAAAAGTCATTGATAAGTTCTATCAACTGCCACAAGTCCCATATCTGAAAAATTCCAAGAGCTTCACCCCATCTATGCAAAGTTTGATTTTAGATCTCCAATTATCAGGCTTCAGATACAATTTGAACAAAAAATTTCAAGTGGGAAAGGTTCAGCATGAAAATCTCTAAAATTAATGTTCAGTAACATTTTCTAATTGAACTAATTCGTGAGATACGAACGATAAAATCTATCTTTGTGTTTTGTTATATTTGTGGTAATTAATCGAGTGATACGGGCAATAAGGATTGTTTCCTTTTTTCATTATAATTTGTTGAACTTATTCTTGAAGTATGAACGATAGAACTTGTTATTTGTGATTTGTTATATCATGTTGAGAGTACTAGTGTGAGGCGGGCGATAGAGATTGTCTGTGGTTTTTTGTTTTATTCTGTGTAACTTAATCGTGTGATTATTTTGAGAGAACAACTTGATTCGTAGGAACAACGTATTCGTGTGACTCTAACCCAAATCCAGAAGCCAAGATGCGGTTTTGGACCCTAATGAAAGTGACCCCCAGAATTATTATCACGGGTGAGTGAGCTTATTCTGGCCACTCTAATCGATTTAATATTTGATCGAACCTTCTCTTTAAATTGTTAAAAATTACTTCTATCATAGACTATTTGGCGGCTGGAGTAAGAGATAGGTTGTACTGTGCTATTATCATTAAGTATTATTCAATTGTTACAAGTTGATAATTACTCTGAATGTTATTTACTGGAAATGCTAGGGTTTCTATGGCGTTTTATTAGGATTTGAATTGGATGAGAGTTGCGAAGAATTTTATGTTCCAACGTTGACAACAAATTGGACATTCTTGCAAACTATTGAGGGATACCTAATATCGATTTATTCAATTTCTTTCGTGAATTAAATCTATTTCTTTTCAACAGTCGTTATGTTTCTCCAGTCGCCATGTTTCTCCAGTCGCCCTGTTCTTACTAAATTAAGGCATGCTAGATATATAAGAGGGAGAGTCGAACAGTTCTGCTGTGGTCTGCGTCTCCTGGAGGAGTTTGGGCCTCTTTCTCATTGGGGTTGAGATTTCAACCCACTTAAGCTCAGAGGGCCTCTTCCAGGGTCATACAGGCAGGACTGAGCCGACCTCCTACATAGGTTTAAGTTATTGCCCAAACTGGTTGGGCCCGCTACCAGACCTACCCACCAGTTCGGTTACAGTCTGTGAAATGAATCAATAAATAATTATCTCTAGCCCCCCTATCAAAATATCTGGTCAGAAACCATCCCCAATATCCACACAACATATTCCCAAAGTTTCATGCCGTTCTGTCAAGTAGTTTTCGAGTCTATAGGGAACAAACAAACAAGCAAACACACAAACAGACATTCATTCATATATGGATTATTGAAGTGGTTGAAACTCTAAATATCAGCATGTAACTGTCAAACTAGATTCAATCTATTGGTGCTTCAATAGACCCTTGTGGATCACAGATTATAATACCTGCTCGTATTCATTATTATGAAAGTCCACTCACCCATGACTTGGATTGCTGTATTCCTCCTTCTGTAATGCTATGGAGGAACTGCAAAAATAAATTTTCACCATTCAGTGTACAGAAAAAAGATTAATCAACTCTTTCCAAATTCTTAGAAGTGAAGACTTGACCTGATGTTCGGAGAATGTGACTATTTATCAGAAAAATGTGAAAAAAATAATATTGGGTTGAGTCTTCTGCTGCCTTCCTATAATATATTATTATTATACAGTATAACGATTTGTTATTTTATTGATGAATAAACTTAGTCAATTTATTCATTTATCGACAACAATAATTCTTGATTCCAATTTTCCAAAGCTGGTTGAATCCCTAATTGAAAATTATAAGAGCATTCTATTGGTTATGTTTATAATTTTGATGGCTGATATTCTAGCATTAGCTCCGTATTATAGCTTGCTTGTAGAACTCCAGTATCTGGAAGTCCAGACACCAGGTACTTTTTACTGGAAAAAACTCGGAATACCCTAATTTTTTTGTGTAATAATTCTGGAGTATTGGACATCATAAATACAAAAAATTACCCTCTAGCCCTAGAGCTTTTTACAGAATGCCCCAAAACCCACGGATTTTCGGTTCCTTCCCAGTTCTTGATATTTTTGCCGGATTGAGCCATCGGAAAGAGTAATCCACTCTTGCCTTTCCCTTGGACAATGAAATGGAATGATTGGGAGCTGTTAAACTCCATTAAATGCCGAGTTACTATCTTTTTAAAAAATGAGCATATTTTTCTAGAAAAATTTGAATTTGGAGAAAATTCTGGTTTTAATCAACTATATATTTCGATTACAACCATTCAAATTTATGATTCAAAATCTCTGTGGGCGTAATTTCGTGCTCTACAACCTGGAACTGGGTGGATCGTTTCATCTCAGATAGATTTCCAGATATACCCGATAATAATGTACTTCATATTTTTTGAAAAACACCGTTTCCCAGCTTCAACCCCTATCATCAACTTCATTTTTCTCTTATTCAGAATCCGCACAATAGTTGACAGAACATAGTGAGGTCTATGTTCTAACTCGGATTTTCTTTTGTCTGCCTGTATGTATGTAACGCAATCATGACCAAACGCGTTGATAGAATTCGTCTGGCTGGCCGCTACGGCTTCGTATAAAAGAGCGCTGCTATCCAGAGATTGTCAGTTTGGTGTAAGGGTAAGCATTTCTGACCGGCAATTAGGAGGTACTGGGTTCCATTCCGGGGGCTGACAAATAATTTTTGAATGGTAGCGCTCATCGAATTTCAATCTAGCTGTTTACCCTGTTGTCAATATATGCAGTAGCAGAAGTCTTCAGGGTGGATTACAACATTCAATTTGGATTTCAGTTCAATTATAATTGATAGAATTCTATGAGATTTCACAGGAATATTCCTTCTTCAACTGCGCATCGATCTATACACAAGGTTTTTGAAATTTTTCTTCTCAAGGATAATATGAAAAGAGAAGGAATTCCTCCATACTCCGATATCACTATTATATCATCTACTCTGAAGATAGGATCAATCAGACTATAGGATTATCCATAATCAATAAGCTGACAAGTGGATACACAGATGTCTGTTGAAGCTGTGTCTACTTTTACTAGTAGTTCTATGAACAGTAGACCTCGCGCAGTTGAAAACCACAGCCTTTTCTAATACTGTCCATCAGAGTGAATTATGTCATGTCCTGACGTATCGGTGTCGGTGTAGTTAAAGTATATATAACTTTACAATTGAAAAATAAAACAAAAGAAAATAATATCGCACCTCATTGAATATTCACAACGATTCAGTATAACTGATAAGATCAGAAGAGAACGTTATTTGAGTTAGATTCAGGGAAGGGGTTGAAAAAGGGGTGTGAAGAATATGTATATACAAAGAAAGAAGAAACGATTGAGAAAATAGAGAGTTAGTAAAACTCAAAAAAAATAATTCAATTATCAGTTGAGCAGCATAATTTCTCACAAGTTTTTTTGGAAGTATTATAGCGGTCATTGAACAGCGGGGGGTCAAGGAGTGGGTTTGGTCTATTGTTCTATTTAGGTAGGAATTGTAATGGTGAGCGGTTCTCACAAACGGTATTTGAAATATCATATTAAGTCTTGGTCTATTGCATGGAACATGGAAAAATTGATTAAATCTGGCAGGAATATATTATTATTTTGGAATTTTGGATTGCATATAATAACATTTATGCTGTAATGGATCTTCTAGTTTCTAATTTTAGACTTAAAATGTTGACCTCGCAGTTTCAATGGAAAAAGCTGTAACCGCCCTTGATGGGGGTTTAAGATATCTACTTCAAGGAAGTCATGGGAACTGGATGGACAACAACATTGTATTACCTGAAGAATTTCTCATTTATTATGTCAATTACTTGAAATTCAAAGAACGAAATATGCAGTACATTTTATCAAAATATTATTCCCACAAAAACTACCTGCCAATAATATTCTGCTAACTAGAAATTTTACCACAACAAGAATTTTACTAATTAGGGTCTCGGCCGGTGAAAATGTTTATTAGGAGCTAGAATTTTGGCACATACCCACAGCTATCACTCCCACCGTAATCCCAAACCACAGGACTCTCACGTATATCATAATGCCGGAAAAATAACTTAACTTTTTGCAATACGGTATGGATTTCATCAGATATCAGTATGGCTTCAGCCGTGATTGAGAAGTGCTGCAGTAGAGCTCTGTTATCTAAAACTGATTTGATAGTGCCGTTTTGTTTTCGTTCAAACGATCTAGTAGTGAGATTTCAAGTTGTGGAATTATTAGCAAGTACAATCTTAAAGTGTTCGTCCTGTCCACGTAAAGTGACTTCGTTGAAGATTTTTACTTCGTTACTGAACATAAAAATGCCGTGTGGTGTTTGCCGTAAGTCTTTGAGGAGCGAGAGCACTCCTCTAATCAGTTGTGGAATTTGCAATGTTTCGTTCCATTGTAAGTGCGTCAATATCAAGGAATCTGACATCAAGTTTCTGGAAGATTCGGATAACGTGTGGAAGTGCCCTACTTGTCTTGACGCACGAAGGAAGAGTGTAGTGCTCAACTCACCTATCAAAACATCTAAGGAGGAGATTACCCTGTCTTCCATTATGAAAAAGCTCAGCGATATGGAGGAGCAATCGAAGCAACTGGAGAAGGATCTAGGAGGATCCATCAATTTCTGCCACAGCGATGTTGAAAGCATATTAAAAAAAAATCGAGGTACAGGACAGCAAATTGAACTTATATTTACAAAAAATAGACAAACAAAACGATGAAATGGCTTTATTGAAAAACCAAAATCTTAGACTTCAAAACAAGTATGCGATTTAGAACAATATTCGAGAGTAAACTGTGTCGAAATTCAAGGAATTCCAACTGAAGCGAATGAGGACGTGAAAAGCCTGGTGTTAGCAGTGAGCAAAGCGTTGGATCATCCCATCGACGAGAAGCTGATCGACAACTGTCACCGAATTTCATCCAAAGACAGAGACAGACCGCCTGCAATTATAGCCAAATTCGTGAGGCGTTTCGACAAGGAGGCCCTGCTGCAAAAAAAAGAATAAAGAGGGACTTCTCTACGCGACACCTTGGGCATCAGCAGATCTCTCCAATCTACCTGAACGAGAGCTCATGTCCTGAAAGAAGACGTCTCCTAGCTTTGGCGAAAAAGGCTGAAGGTGAGGGAAATTTCAAGTACTTGTGGGTGCGAAATGGCAAGGTGCTAGCTAGGCGCACGGATGGACAACCTGTATTTGTCATAGAGACCGTCCAGGACTTAAACAAGTTAGTTGACACGTCCAAGTAGTACATATATTGTTAATAATAATAATAATAATGGTTTTCCCTATTTCTTTTATTCTATTATTATTATTCTTTTATTTTTCCATGAACGTGAATTTAAGACTATGATATTCTTAATTTTTTTTTAATCTCAGTTACTTGCTCTTAACGATGTACATTTATTTATTTATTTATTTGTAATCATAAACAAAAAAGACCTTGACCAAAAAACCATGGATTTCATTACTAAAAACAACATAGAACAACTCAAATCAGACCCAACAAATCACAATCACATTCCGTTCAACTCAACCCTAGCATCCTTTGATATAACAAACATGTACACCAACATTCCAATCGATGAAACTATATCCATAATCAGAGACCTCCTTACAAAAAGTAACTTACCAGTAGAAAAAACTGATGAAATTATTGAAATCCTACAGACAATAACCAAACAAAACTATTTCACTTATGACAATAAGTTCTATCTACAAGATGAAGGTTTACCCATGGGGTCACCAATTAGTAGCTTACTTGCAGAAATATACATTCAAAACTTTGAAAACAAACACATCCTCAATAGTGAAATATCAAAGAAGATAGTTTTCTGGTATAGATACGTAGATGATGTCCTAATTCTCTTTAAGGAAACCAGAGACAATGTGAAGTTCTCCGTGAACACATCAACAAGTTCAACAACAAAATACAATTCACTTCTGAATATGAACAAAACAACTCTTTAAACTTCCTCGACCTATCAATCACAAAAAATCCAGACCGAAAACTCAGCTTTAACATTTACAGGAAACCAACCACAACAGACACACTAATCCACAACTCCTCCAACCACCCAACACAGCACAACATGCAGCATTCAGATCCATGCTCTATAGACTCAACAAAATACCCTTATCACCAGAAAACTACAAAATGAGCTCAACACAATAAAATACCTAGCACAGAATAATGGATATGACCCAAACATAATAGATAAACTAAACAAAAAAACAAAAGCAAAATCATATAAACAAGAAACCAATCCAACAAATGAGAGAAAACACTTCCTAGCACTAACATATATCAATAGTCAATCTGATAAAATTGCCAGAATTTTTAAAAAAGCAGGCTACAAGGTGGCTTTCAAAACCAAAAATTAGCTGATGGCCACCCTCACCCCCAAAACCACCGACAACACCGACAAACACAACCTCCCTGGGTATATAGATAAAATGTAGCGATTGTGAAAAATTCTATATTGGCAGAAGTGGACGATCATTCAAACTTAGATTTAAAGAACATATCAACACACTTAAAACCAAAACAGAATCAGCTTTTGCAACACATTTAAATGAAACCGGCACACCTACAAAACATAGATACCAACCTTACAATATTGAAAGTAATAAGAAATGGACATGAATTAAATACAACAGAACAGTTTGAAATTTATAAAGCCACCATCCTAGACAGTAACAACATACTAAATGAACAGCTGAATTTCAAATCCAACAAACTTTTTGATCACATAATGAACACCACAAATCTTCCTAACCATCAAAACATTTCCGGTCTACACTGTTGAAAATGGTCGCCAGGCGATTGAAAGTACTCCAGTCAGTAAGTAAAAGTTTTTAATATTTACTTAATAATCGACTGCATGTCGTGTTCAAATACATAGAAAAAGTGTGTTTATACAAATCAGCTCGGAATGGATCAAGAAATCATCACCTTTGATTCTGCCAGACAAGCATGATCCTCAACTACAGATCAACAATGTTTAAGGTTAGGAAGAAACAACTCCACATTAAATTTAACAAAACATGTCTCAACTCAAATCTCACTCCAAAGTATGCCAAAATCAAAATTAAAAATGATTCCAGACCTGCTAAAATTGCCAAAACCAAAGCTGAAAAGATAATGATCGAAGAAAACATTAAAGACCTAAACAAACAGAAAGAACTGCTCAACTCCAAACTTTTGAAACTACACCTAGAAATCTCTAACACTTATGTACATGACTTCTTTCAAGAATTAGCCATCACAACCCATCACTGGATTAAACAAAAAACCAAAAAAATAGAAGAGACACACAATAAGAAAATTGCTAACCTAACCCCTCCACACACAGCCATTGAATCCAACCATGAATTCTACAAAAGAACTGTAAACCTAACAAATACAGAATTCGCAAAGAAAGAACTTGATATTCTTGACAAAGGCCTCAAACACAACCTATCCTACAAATGCAATAATGGCACATTGAAACAGATAGTTATTGAAACAGAGACATCCATACATCATACTGAATCACATATCAAGATGAACTAAGACATGAAACATTAAAAGTAATCAAAAGCAACAAAACACAAACCAAAAACTCCCTCAACAATGAAGCCCAAATAATAAGAGATTTGCAGAATAAAGCAAATGATAACAACTTGAAATTTGTCAAAGCAGATAAGGGGAACACCACCGGAATCATAAACAAAAAAGACCTTGACCAAAAAACCATGGATTTCATTACTAAAAACAACATAAAACAACTCAAATCAGACCCAACAAACGAATACCACATAAACATAAAGAGAACAATCAACAATGCAAAACATATAATATCTGCAACAGAAAAAAGGACACTCAAACAAATCCACCCATCAGCACCGACCCTACAAACACTCCCAAAATTACACAAACCCAACATTCCCATCCGACCCATAGTAAACTACCGCGAAGCACCAGCCTACAAACTTGCAAAACACCTAGACCATACACTTAGAAAAGTAATTGATCTAAACAACAATACACACCTCAAAAACAGTGATGAGCTTATCTCAAAACTGAAAGACAATCACATTCCGTTCAACTCAACCCTAGCATCCTTTGATATAACAAACATGTACACAACATTCCAATCGATGAACTATATCCATAATCAGAGAACTCCTTACAAAAAGTAACTTACCAGTAGAAAAAACTGATGAAATTATTGAAATCCTACAGACAATAACCAACAAAACTATTCCACTTATGACAATAAGTCTATCTACAAGATGAAGGTTTACCCATGGGGTCACCAATTAGTAGCTTACTTGCAGAATATACATTCAAAACTTTAAAAACAAACACATCCTCAATAGTGAAATATCAAAGAAGATAGTTCTCTGGTATAGATACGTAGATGATGTCTAAATTCTCTTTAAGGGAAACCAGAGACAATGTGAAGTTCTCCGTAAACACATCAACAAGTTCAACAACAAAATACAATTCACTTCTGAATATGAACAAAACAACTCTATAAACTTCCTCGACCTATCAATCACAAAAAATCCAGACCAAAAACTCAGCTTTAACATTTACAGGAAACCAACCACAACAGACACACTAATCCACAACTCCTCCAACCACCCAACACAGCACAAACATGCAGCATTCAGATCCATGCTCTCTATAGACTCAACAAAATACCCTTATCACCAGAAAACTACAAAAATGAGCTCAACACAATAAAATACCTAGCACAGAATAATGGATATGACCCAAACATAATATATAAACTAAACAAAAAACAAAAGCAAAATCATATAAGCAAGAAACCAATCCAACAAATGAGAGAAAACACTTCATAGCACTAACATATATCAATAGTCAATCTAATAAAATTGCCAGAATTTTTAAAAAAGCAGGCTACAAGGTGGCTTTCAAAACAAAAAATAAGCTGATGGCCACCCTCACCCCCAAAACCACCGACAACACCGACAAACACAACCTCCCTGGGGTATATAAGATAAAATGTAGCGATTGTGAAAAATTCTATATTGGCAGAAGTGGACGATCATTCAAACTTAGATTTAAAGAACATATCAACGCACTTAAAACCAAAACAGAATCAGCTTTTGCAACACATTTAAATGAAACCGGGCACACCTACACAAACATAGATACCAACCTTACAATATTGAAAGTAAAAAGAAATGGACATGAATTAAATACAACAGAACAGTTTGAAATTTATAAAGCCACCATCCTAGACAGTAACAACATACTAAATGAACAGCTGAATTCCAAATCCAACAAACTTTTTGATCACATAATAAACACCACAAATCTTCCTAACCATCAAAACATTTCCGGTCTACACTGTTGAAAATGGTCGCCATTCGATTGAAAGTACTCCAGTCAGTAAGTGAAAGTTTTTAATATTTACTTAATAATCGACTGCATGTCGTGTTCAAATACATAGGAAAAGTGTATTTATTCATTTATGCTACATGTGTTTTTGTGCATCTATCTTACATTTTTTAAATTTAATTTCCACCCATTTTTATAGTTTTTAATGAAAGACGGTGATAAATCTTTTCTATGTTTGCACTTGAATATCAGGAGTATGAGGGAAAATTTTGATTCATTATTACTAGAACTGAGCCTATTAGATTCACTTCCATATGTTGTTGTATTGAGCGAAATTTGGATTTATAATCACGAAATAGATTTTATTAAAATAGATGGCTATATATGTTATGCAAACTGCAACAATTCTTATAGAGCAGGGGGAGTTTCTGTTTATGTCAAGAATGAGTTAAGAGTAGATTTTGAGAAGCTCAACTTAAATTCGGCTGATGGAATTAAATTGCATTGTAATATAAACAATTTTGATATATGTCTTTTGGCATTCTATAGATTTACGGGAGTTGAAATAGACTCTTTTTTTAAACGAACTGAGCGACACTTTAGTCAAAACAGAAAATGAATTCGTTATCATCATTGGAGATATGAACATAGATTTAACAAGTCCCGCTGCTATAGTGGATAGATATAAATACATTTTGAATAGTCAAGGTTTTGATTCATACATAAACGAACCCACAAGAATAACAGACAGGTCATAATCTTGTTTGGATCATTTATTCATTCGTGCAAGCTCCAGAATACAAATCATAATGCATTTTTAAGGCGTAGTCTGTCATAATGAAATATTAGATCACTCTATGTTGGAATTATTCACTGATATTTTTGAAAATACTACTTCGAACACCATACATTATAAAAAAATTGATGAAAATAAATTTGCGAAGTTAGTTATGAACTGTGACTAGTCTGATATTTATAGATGCACCAGCGTCGATATAGCTTTTAATTATTTCATTAATAAATTAAAAGAATGTATGGATAAATCTTCGAAAGACGAAACAAGATTATCTAATAGAGTTAAATTTCGAAAGGCTTGGATGGATCACAATTTATTCAGGTAAATTCAAAATAAAAATGCTCTAGCTAAAAATTTTTCAAGGATCCCACAAATGAAAATTTAAAATTAGAATACAATACCATAGAGGAACAATACCATAAGTAGATATCCCATGGTATAGGGAATTTATGTCGCAACTTCACTGTTATCTCAAGCCGATTACTGTCGATTATTGTCAATTCTACTGTTTTGTTGGGGTGATAGTGTATGAACGGCACAATTTGAGAGACTACCAGCGTCACACAGCTGAATGGGAAAGAACTACGTGAACTATCGGCTTGGGATAACAGTAAAGTTGCGACATAAACGCCCTATACCATGGGATATCTACTTACGCTATTGTTTCTCTATGACAATACTTTGCGTAACATCTTAAAGAAAGAGATAATTGAAACGAAAGAGAAATTTTATCTCGATACCTATCACGAACTGAAAAACAATACAAAGGAGAGCTGGCGTATCGTCGACTCTCTTATCGGTATGAGGAAGAAGACCACCGATATTAAGCAAATAACAATGCTAGAGGTGAAACTATTACAATAAAGCAGAGATAGCTAATGAATTCAATAACTTTTTCACAAATTTAGTCTCAGATCATAATTCTACTACATCCGAAGCTGATTACATCATATATAACAATACATTCACTGAAAACCGACCCAGATCTTCCCTATTCTTTACGCCGACATCTCCATCTAAGATACAGAAAATAATTAATGGATTTAAAAGTAGAAAATCGCCGGGTAAAGATGGGATTACAACATCAATAATTAAAGCTGCAAAAGAGCCTCTCTCAAAAATTCTATCTTATATATAGAATTTGAGTTTTTTAACAGGGACATATCCGTGTCAACTCAAAGAGAGTGTTATAATAACCATATTTAAAGGAGGAGACACAACATTAATGAATAATTACAGACCCATAGCTTTATTATCTGTCTTTTCAAAAATTTTGGAAAAATTGTCAAGGACAGATTACAGAATTATCTTAAATCTATGAAATTTTATAGCAACAACCAATTGGGTTCAGGGCTGGGTTGAAAACGGAAGATGCTATGGAAAGGGTGATTTCTAAATTTTATATTGGTGTGAACGAGAGTGAAAAAGTCGCTGGTTTATTCTTGACATCAGGAAAGCTTTCGACTGTGTCAATCATAGAAAGTTACTGAGAAAACTGTATGATGCAGGCGTAAGGGGTGTATGTAATAGCTGGTTTGAGAGCTTTCTATCGGGACGTTCTCAGCGAGTTAATGTGGGGGGGGTTCCTTGAGTAATTCAGCTATCTTAAAAAATGGCGTGCCTCATGGGTCAGCTCTATCAAGTAAACTTTTTCTTGTTTATATCAATGACCTTTGCAATGGTAACTCAAAGGCACTCTCACTTCTTATGCCGATGATACTGCTCTATGCTACACCACAGATTCAGAACCACAACTACAAACATATATACTCGGAGACCTTAAACTAATCAATATTTGGCTCCTTTACAACTATTTACAACTAAATATCGATAAATCAAAAATACTCAGGATTGATCTGCGGCCGCAAACAATTCCTCTCTGTCTACCATTCCATAGCCCAGATTGTGATAATAGGGATAACTGTGACTGCAGACTAATCACTGAAGCAAAATCCCTTAAATACTTAGGATTAACATTGGACTCGCAATTGAACTGGAACGAACATATACAGAATCTAAAAAAACAATTAGTCATAGCATGCAGGAAATTTTACTTTTTGAGAAATCTTTGTCCTGACCATGTTTTAACCATGTTGTATCATGCACTTGTAGAGAGCAGGCTACAGTATGGCATTACAATGTGGGGAGGGGCTTACATAACAACACTCAATCCCTTAGTAGTAGGCCAGAAATTCATAATGAGAGTGATAAGTAGGAAACCAGCTCGACACCATTCCCTCATTCTATTCAGAGATAGAAATATCTTACCATTAAGGTATTATATTTTCACAAAGTGCTAGAACTATTTTACAAAGGAAGCGGCCAAGATCTCAATGAATTCATCTATGAAGTACGTCACCCAATGCTAAGTACAGGAGGGTACTTTATTCCGCCTAGTCCAAGAAAGGAAAAATTCAGGAGATTCTTTCTATATGTCGCTCCTCGTATTTTCAACCTTTTGCCTAGAGAAATGAAGGATGCATTACGCTTGAATAGATTCAGAACACTTGACCAAGAGTTGGCTATTGAAGAGGAATGAAGTGGAAACATTGTTTCAATAAATTTTATCTCAGAAGATTAATTTAGTAATTTTATTATGTATGTATGGCATGTCAACACACTAAAATTACCAGATTGCATTATTTGAGCTCAAGAGTTCAATTCAGCTAAATGTATTTCTTATATTTCATAGCTTTATCTAATTTCAGTTTTATTTGGCATTCTCTCTCATTATTGTTCAGATTTTAACTTGATAGTTTCTAGTATCTGAATCATATTTACTGGATCTGATCATATTTACTATTCATATTGAAGGCATTATATTTATAGTTTATATTAAAGTTTCTATTCATGCAGAGCTCTGCTGTTTTATTTTTGTTTAATTCTTATATTTGTTTAACACTGTATCCATACTATTCAAGAGAATAAAAAATGCATATGGATCGACCCCACACTGTAGTAACTCAGGGGTTGTTTAAAGCAATATTTTTCCACTATTTTCAGTTATACATTGTAATATATTGTAATTAAATGTTTTTTTTGGAAGAATAAATTTCAATTTTCAATTTTGATCCGCTTGGTACCTCGGTGTTCAACGACTGGAGGTTTTCCGTCCGGAAAACTTCTCCTTCTCCACGTCAGTGTGCCAGAAGGCCTAACTGCTGCTATTGGAAGAGTCGGTTCTCACGAGATTCGGCAAGCTGGTATTTGCCAGGTCTGCAGTATTCCTCTGTGAAAATATCTACAGGCTACCAAACATCCGCCTTGTCCTTGCCTCGTGGAGCCGCCTCATCCGGGAGAACTAGCAAATATCCCTGAATTGCTGGTTCCCAGAGTCGTTTGGACATAAGTTACCAGATCTTATTGTCGCTGCAAAAATACTACTTACTCACTAAATTATATATTTTCTCACTGAAGTCCAACTACGGAAATTATTATTCTAATATCAGAGTCTTTTCTCCTGAAAAAATCTTAAATCTAAAACACGAAAAAATCAATCAATAAATAAGTAATCAATACTTCCCATGTCACAAAGCTATTGGACAAAATGTATTATACTTTTGGAAATAAATATACCTCATTTACTTATTTTGAATAATCTCCAAATCATTAACGGCAGTGCTTGACGGCATTTCGGTGTGTCAACAACTAATGGCTGTTTGGGTTGTTATATAGACAATAATTTGTTGTAAACAACTATGCTACTATTATCATCAAAAGGTTACCGAGTTGAAAGTGGAGAAGAGTCTGGAGAGGATATGCAACTCCGAGTTATCAATTGCATGCCTCATCGCTTTTAATTAATAGTCCACACGACAGCTGATTTTTTACCAAGTTACATTGAGATATAAATTGCATGCGATTTATAATCCACTCGACAACTGATTCATGATGGATAATTCTTAAGTCTGATTTTCACTGTAATATTGGCGTTGAAGGAGACTTCTTTTCTTTCTGTATTATCCTTAAAATGCGAAATTTCAAGAAATCCTCATGTATACGTCGACGCGAAATTAAAAAAGGAACATACCTGTCAAATTTCAGGAGAATCTATTACTGCGTTTCGCTGTAAATGCGGAACATAAATAAAACATGAATCTTAACAAAAATATAAACTTTTTGTGTAGTAAGTTGAGAAGTTGATATCGTGGTAATTATTCATATTGAATGGAAAAGACTAAGAAATTGTCAAAAAACTCAATTTATCAGAGATTGACAATGGTGTAATAACCGAAACCGGTCTTTCTAATTATCAATAAATCAGTGGTTTTTTGAAAATTTCTTAGTCTTTTTCATTCAACAAAATATAAACATAAAGAGGAATGCAAAACCGTCGATTTGAGTCTTAGACCTCACTTCGCTCGGTCAATAAAGTCTATAGTTTCAATCAAATACGTTTAGAAGGTATTCATCTCTAAGGTCTTTGGTTTCAATATTTCGTTTTTGCAGTCATGGTATTATTATGCGTGTCCATCAGTATCAATACTCTCACATTTGAAAAAAACAATTTAATAGGTGATTAAAAATAACCGAATGAACTAAATAATGCTAAAAATTTTTGATATCATTGATAATAAAAAATTAATTACCATCAGATGGAAAGATTATCACAGAACTGGATGAATTATATCATAAATGGAATACAAATTCAAAGGTGAACAGAGTTAGTTGACATCAGTTACTTGTGGATGAGAAAACTTTGTGAGGTCTACTGTTCACAGAACTACGGAGAGATGGAACTTACAATAGTCAGTATGCCAATAGTGAAGATATGCATTGCACTTGCTCTGAGTGAAGTCTAGAGTCAAGAGGATGGAGACTAGTCTGGAGGATGAAGACTTCCAAGAGTGAAACGTTGTTGTAGAAACGTGGAGAACGACTTGACAGTAGGAGAATGGAACCTTTTTATGTGAAATCGTGACAATACACTGATTGCTTGAACCAGTGAGAAACAAATAGTTGTTAGAGCTCTACTGTATTGAATGCTTACTCCGATAAATATTGCATGCGATTGGATATATTGTTCGCAGAGTATAGAAGTATATTTTTTCAACTCCAACACACCGATTTTCGCCGACACGACAACGTCAATCGTTTGAAAATTGCAAATTTCATGTTTGAAGCTGCATAACTCAACCTGTATAGTAGCTGAGGACGCCAAATTTGGCTCCGAAATTTCTCAGGTGAAGCTCATTCTATGGTGCAAATTTCAGCCAAATCTGAGATACTTTTTTTTACTGTTACAAAATGCACGATGTTTCTCTCATTTTTTGTGAAAAAAATCGCTCAACCTTCATGACCGTTTACTCTTGATGCGAGTAACACGAATCTGGAATCCGATTGCAAAATTCATTCATTATCGAATATGAGAGTATTTAAGACTATTGTCTTTAAAATTGACCGAGCATGCATCTCCCCGACATGAGCAGAAAAGGTGTTTAAAGTCTCTGGATCAATATAATTTCTTCACTCTCTACAGACTTTTCGTTTATGATTCCATCTACTTTTTTCCAAAGTTTTTTTAGGATTCCTTTGCAATTGTTTATTGATTCTTCTGTGAATTTCCTTAGCAATTTGATGTATTCATCTAGTATTTCTTATAATTCTTCAAGTCTTGCAGTAGTTCAAATTGAGTGGTTCTTTTTTTTAGCCGTTTATACATTTTATCTTAGTATTATCGATTTTATAAGTCAGGAAAAATCCATGGATCCAATGGTCTACTTTCATAGGATATAGATATTCATGAGTAGCCAGTTGGATATGGTTGGAAATAATATTTAGATGTTGTACCGAAATCAGTACTGTCAAAACTATTATGAACAATTTGAGACCAGGTTTCAGTGCTCAAACTTTTCTCATTTGAAGATAGATATAACGAAAAGGTGCATATGATCTAATGTTTTTGCTCAGCTTGCCAAAATACCCTCATTCCAATATTAAATTTTCGACTGACTGTACAGTGAGTCAGTCATTCTATCAGGGCTCGAATAATTTTGAAATTTTAATTAAATGAAAATGGAAGAATATAATTTCTTTATGTAAATAACAACACCTTCATTCGAAGACATATTAACTGCATGCGTTTTCATATTTCCGTTACAGCATTGATGAAACTGTAGACGTTTATTTAGCACTTGTCTCAAAAATTGTTCTGGCTGAAAAATTAATAATCCATGCCACGTGTAGGCCTAAACATTGCATCAGGAAAACGAAGTTCCAAAACTATTGAATGAAAAATACTAAGAAATTGTCAAAAAACCACTGATTTATTGATAATTAGAAAGACCGGTTTCGGTTATAACACCATTGTCAATCTCTGATAAACTCTTTGAATCTCTTTGAAACTCTTCGTGAATCTATGTTTTTCAGGTAGAAAGCAATATAGAAACAGATGTTCATTTTTAATTTCGACCATATGATTTGGTGATTTTTTAATGAAATCGAATGTACCATTAATGAAAAATTTAAACATTAATTCTGAAAAATGTAGAAGGAAAATGGAAATTTGGGCTTCCAGGTGCACGAGATTGATATTTTTAGAATCTATGTGCAAAATTTGGAGATCTAAATCATTCCCGTTTATCCAAGTTGTTTAGCCAACAACTTTGGCGATTGGCGAGCGATTGTTATTGTTAATAGCAGGTGCACACCGACGCGAATGCTCCGAAGTTTTGATGCGGTACTACGTATTAAATTCTGAGAACTTGCCGTGTTAAGTTGATAGTTTATATGCTGAACTCCTTCCAATAAAACAAATAGAAGCGCTGTGAATCCATTTGTTGAGACTAGACAAATCTTCACTAAATTCGAGCAAGATTTTGGCTGAATTTAAAGCAATTCGTGGATACTTAAAAAATTATATATACTGATCAAGGCTTTGAAGATTCTGATCACAAAGGCTCTGAAATCATGGAAATCATTAACAAAATATGAAGCTCTTTTATTTTGTTCTGTTGGAGGATGAATTTGAAAGTGTGAGGCACTAATCACAATGATAATTCTATTTGTCATTCATTTTAATAGGATTTTGGTTTCTGCTTGATTGAAGTCAAGAACTATAAAGCTGAATTCAATCTATCCCGTGCTTTAACAGTAGCCTTGCAGAGCATAGGTTACATGCTAGTATTATTTATATTTATGATTATTGATTATTTAGGTTTATTGATTATAATAGACTAGGCTATTGTATGTATGGTACAAAAAAAAAATAATTCACTCAAAGACAATAATTTAGTTTCGATCATTGGACTATATTTATTATGTATACCAACACTGGTGAACAGTGCTTGGTGAATGAAATAACTACTGTAGCTTATATAATATTGTTTTATTATTATTCGAGAAGAATCGCACAGATTCATAGAGAGAAGAATAAAGAGAATTCGATTAATGTAGGTATAATTGCAATTTCCAATAGACTACAGTTTATCAATAAAGAAGTAATAATTCAATTTCAATTTCCAATTAATTAAAACACACAAAACAAAACAAAATTACAAAGAATTACAAAACAAATAAAATACAATAAAATGTTACAAATATGAAAACACCGTGGGCTTTGTGGTTGGGTGTGTTGGAGAAGAGAAAAAAGAAAGGAAGATACCTAGCCAACTATGGTTTCCTATGTAATAGGCTGGCAAAGAAGAGAAGAGAGAAGTGATGAGGAAAAAAGGGAAGGGAGAAATGGGGGAAGGAAGAAAAACAGAGGAATAGGTACGCAAAATGAAGGTAAGCAAGTCCACTGAAAAATGAAAAAAATATCTAATGAAAAAACAAAGCTGGAGCAAAAATCTTGAGTCTTATATAGGTATCTAAATGGAAGAGGAAATAACTGTATGTCCAGTTTAATTTTTCCGCTGATCTTATTGTCCATGAGAGAGTGATTTGGATTAAGGTTTATTATTTTAGTACCTATATGAATTAACTGCCTCCTTATACATTCAATATTAGTGTTATAGGTTACATATTTGTTAGCAGTGGCCCTTAGATTATAAAAATTGAGTGTAGAGTTCAATGTGAGAGGAAAATCTGATCTATATTTCATTAAGTACTCAATTACGGTTTTTATGTATAATTGACGTATAGACATGACCTCAAAATCACTAAAAACCATAACCGTTGGATAGAACCTGGGTTTGCTTAATATACTTTTCATTATTAGTTTTTGTGCTAAAAATAATTCAGCAATATGACAGTTGAAACAGCCTCCCCAAACAACTATGCCATAGGTACTGCAGAATTGACTTGACTAGAGCATGTTATGATCATTAAAAATTATCATACTGGCGCGCGGTACATCAGATAAGAAATCTGATCTAATATTATTTCAACTTCACTCTTTTTTACTTTTTCCCAAAGTATTATTTTTCTTCTCCGTAAACACCATCTCCTCCTTCTTTTTTAACGCCTGCTGCTGCTGCTCCTCCTCGTACTCCTTCACCTCCTCCTCCTCATAACAACCTTCTCATTCTTCTCCTTCCCCTTGTACTCCTCATTAAATCATCGAATGCTCTGCTCAATAACAAATGCTTGGAAAGCATTGATGCTTCAATTGCTATTGACTACTTCAAATATTAAGTTACTGTTTGAAAATATGTCTCATATCATCAATAATGATTGACAAAACACAAATCATTAGCAATCAATTCAAACATTGCAAAGAAATTCTACAGTGACACAAATGTAAACAATCAGAAACAAAAAATCTGCCTCTGAATTCTGAAACAATAATAATTTAACAGCGACCATTCAAATTTACTGGAATATAGAATGTAAATATAATGAGTTTTTATCATCAATCCTAATAACTCATATGTAGATCTGCAATCATTACTTAAAATATTACAAAGAAATTCAATGTCTTCAACCTTCAATAATAGAGTAGGTTCAAGAATGAAAATTCTCATTTTGAGTAGACAAATAACAGTATAACCATTAAAATTCCGACAATCACTGTGATTACTCATAACTCTCATATCGCATAGAAGTTAAAAGTAAAGTAAATTCGTATGGTTTTTGTTGGTGGGGAGTCCCAACGCCTGAATATATAATTCAAGCCGTCAATGGGCCTTACGACGGTCATACTTCAGCCGGGACCGACAGTTTAACTTGCCCATCCGATGACACGGATGAGCAGTGATCTGATTAAGAATCTTTTGGTTGTGAAAGGGTTTGAACCCGGGATCTCTGTGCTGCTACGCAAGCACTTTATCCACTAGAC
Organism: Nilaparvata lugens; assembly: GCF_014356525.2. Lineage (NCBI taxonomy): Eukaryota > Metazoa > Arthropoda > Insecta > Hemiptera > Delphacidae > Nilaparvata > Nilaparvata lugens. Next base: position 28,723,118 of record NC_052512.1, read on the forward strand.
CACGGATCAATCTGTATCACAATAAAAAATTATCACGTTAACGTTTCAAATGTAGCGGTTTCTGTTTCAATTCCTTAATAATTATTATTGCTAATTTCTATTCTGATTTTTTCAAGATTGTAGGAGATTTTCACATAGATCATAATCACAATGGAAAATTATTATCCATGTGAAAATCTCCTACAATCTTCGAAAAATCAGAATAGAAATCAGCAATAATTTCGTCATCACAGTACTTCTCTCTCACAATCTTGTTCAACTACTCTCACTTACTATCTATCATTGCAAAAAAAGTAATTAGTGATACTTCGCTTGACAGCATGCCTTAGTCTCATTCAAGCAATACAGACAGTTTAAAATGAATAATTTAATTATAGAATAACAAGAGCTGAATACTCTCAATCGATTATATCTGGCTAATTAGGAATGTTATTGAATAATGACTATCAAAGTGTATAACGGTTTCAGAGGAGTCTCGCTTAAATTGTTCAAAAGCTATCTGAGTAATAGAACACAGTCCCTAACCATAAATGATCAATCTAGTGTAACTATCCTTTGCAAATGATACTGCAGCTATTTTTCACGGTAATTCATGAAATGAAGTTCATACTATAGCTGAACATAATATGCTTTTAATTAAGAAGTGGTTAGATAAGAATACATTATGTTTAAATATTGAAAAAACTTATTACATAACTTTCTCTGCAAATAGAGTAGGGCAGCCCAACGAGAATCAAGATTTGAGACTCCATTCTCAGTGCAATTTAAATTTGGGTAATTGTGATTGTCCCACCATTAAAAAAGTCACTAATACTAAGTACTTGGGAATCATAATCGATTAAAACCTTAAATGGGATGTTCATATTATTAAATTCATATGTAGAAAAAAGAGATATTTATCTTTTAAATTTTACCAAGTTAACAGAATTCTTAATAAGAACCACCTGAAAATAATTGAGAAAGCAACATAATGTTGTAAAAGTGTCTACAATTACTGTGAACTCAGCATTTCTATAATTATTCCGCTGAGGCTCTGATCGTTTCTCGAACCCTCAGATTGGTCACTTCAACAAGGTCTCTTCCTCTCTTATGACTCAATCTTTCTCTTTCCAACTCTCCCTCTTTCCCACTTATACACTCACTTACTCAGTCACTCTTTTCATCTATCGTTCTCTCTCGCTCTATCAGTCTCTCTTACCACAAATCTCTTTCTCTTTTCTCCCACTCTGACCTCTGTGTCAGTCACTCCCTCGCACACTCTCTCTCACTCTCTCTCTTATCCAGAATCTTCCCTTTATAATATCATTTGTATAAAGTATGCAAGAATGTTATAAGCAGTGAGTATGGAAAGTAATTCTATCCTCACTGGTTATAAGAGAGAAAGAGATTGATTGATTGATCGGAGATTGATTGATTGATTGATTGATTGAGTACTTTATTTATGTAGATTACAATATATACTGGCTTATACACTTATATACAATAGCTTACAATACAGCAAAATTATAGATGAATTTACATAATATAGACTAAGAAAATAATTATTGAACTGTATATGATATGAAAGAGCAGTTTGTAATATAATAACTATAGATAATAATCATATTGTTATGCATCTACATAAATTGGCGGAGCTTTGGACATATCAATGTCCATTCTTCGGAAAGAATATTAAAAATATCCTCCCCACTAACTCTCTACCAAATCAGAGAGATCAGAGAGAGAGTGAGCGTAAGCGAAGTTGAAATCAACTACTCAGCACCATTCGGACAGCCCTAGAATTGTTTCATCATAAGCAAGCATTTTCGCGCCAAATCACAAACCATCCAGTCTCACTCTCCACACACAAAAACCTAGTTCGGCGGGGTAAGTGGTAGTAGGGATTGTACCTTGTGATAGTTTACGTGTTTATTGACCGAGCGAAGTGAGGTCTAAGATTCAAGTCTAAGGTTTGGCATTTCTCTTCATTTTTAAATGTTTATATGTTGCGCATTTACGGCGAAACGCGGTAATAGATTTTCATGAAATTTAACAGGTATGTTCCTTTTTTAATTGCGCATCGACGTATATACAAGGTTTTTGGAAATTTTGCATTTCAAGGATAGTATAAAGGAAAAAGGAGCCTCATTCATACGCCAATATTCGAGTAAAAATCAGACTATAGAATTATTCATCATAAATCAGCTGGCAAGTGATTACAAAGATGTGTGGAGAAGCCAGTCTATTGCTGCATTTCCATAAGGTCTATAGTTTCAATCAGGTACTTGTGGATGAGAATACTGCGTGAGGTATACTGTTCACAGAACTACTAGTTATTTTAATGCTGATACCTTTGCTCGCCCTTATAAGTAAATATAGAAATCGAAAAATGTTGAAACGAGAATAAATTTGAACAATAGTAAATACATACAGCACATGTAAAATTAGAGCAGATGAAGCTGGTACGGTATACAAGGCTTGTCAAATTCAATAGATTAAAAAGATTCACTTACTCTTGAAATAAATGCTAATTCAGAAAGTTCACTAATAAAAACAATGAAAATTCACTATAAACAATGAAAATAAATTATTCTTGGTTTACATTTAGCAAAGTCGTTGAGAAACAGATCAGTGTTAGTTTCATCATACCAATCATTCTATCCTTTTTTTCCTATTTATCCATAATATTGTGAAGGTCGGAATTACCTTCTACAAGTACGGGATAGGTTCTACACAATTGACGCATCATCATTCATGAACTCTGATTAACTTGCAATTTTACATTAAAATTCTGAATTTACAGAGGATAATAATTAGCCTAATTTCTTCCCCATTAATCAATCAATTTCAATAGAATAATGATAACAAATTCATGCTCATCATCATAAAATAGATTTCAGAAATGTTCTATTCATAAAAATTGATAAACCTAGGTGAAATTACATGGAATGACTCCCAAGTCAATTATTGTTTGCTGCAAGAGTCTAAAGTATAAACTGTCTTATACTGTATTAGGAAATCAGTGAGATGAATGTGATAAAGAAGTAAAATTTTGTGGAAAAGATCAATCTGAGTAATTGATCATTGATTGGTAATTGACTATATTAGATAACAATATGACTCGATAGGTATAGAGCTATAAAAAGCAAATGAATTGGGCTGAATCTGTTGAATATTTTGCTTTGAATTATTATTGTTCCAGATTCAAATTATACTGCATTTGAAATTCACAAACTCTTCGAAGGCAACTGGTCTGACCCTCTAACAGATAGATAAATGTATGTAGCAGATCCAATCTGTTTACTTGGTCCTCTCTAAGGTCCTCTAAGGTCCTCTAAGGTCCTCTCTTGGTCCTGTCTAACATAGGTTAGACAAAACAACAAAAGTAAAGTATGGTATATATATTCTCGGCGGTGGGAGATGTTATGGATAGAATCTTCCACTCCTAAAACATGAATGGTCGAGCTGTGATAATTCAGGATAATTAAACTTTGTGCATAATTCTCCACTGCTTGAGATTTGACTGCTCTCACAAGAGACTTGACTGCTAGTTAAAAAGGGGGTTTTAAAAGCCACTCATCCTATTTGTGAATGAAATTCTTTTCTAAATACTGGTTTAAGGGGTTTGAAAACCCATTATGAACCTTTCCAGATAGTAGGGCTACCATATATGACTTTTGGGAGATTTATTCAATCTGCAATATTCGGTACAAATTTTCCCCTCATTGCAAGTGTCATGTTTGTGGACATCTTTATTAAAAGTGAAATGCGTAATTTTCTTCGAAGAGAATACCACTAACTCTGAATGTATAAGTTCACTATATTTTTAATTCTCAATCCAATAAAAATAGGTTTGCAGTGATCTAGAGGAGCTGAGTCATTCATGATTCTGACTTTTTTTTTGAAGCTTCAATATTACATCTACTATAGACTACAGTAACTATATTACCCACAGTATGGCCATTGACTGTCACACATTTGATTGGCTAGCTTGATCACGTGGTACAAATCCGCCATTGAGATTCCAAACAAACTTTATAGTCAAACTTCAAATAATCTAATTTCATAATATTTTTCGGCTCAAATGGATATAAAATTAATATATAAATCACGGTTGAATATTTTTCAGCTTTTTTCCCGTTACCGCAATGAAGATTCCAAATCTATATATATATATATATATATATATATATATATATATATAAAAGCGAAATGGCACTCACTCACTGACTGACTGACTGACTGACTGACTGACTGACTGACTGACTGACTGACTCACTCACTCACTCGCAGAACTAGAAATCTACCAGACCAAAAACGTTAAAATTTGGTAGGTATGTTCAGTTGTCCCTTCAGAGGCGCACTAAGAAATCTTTTGGCAATATTTTAACTCTAAGGGTGGTTTTAAGGGTTTAAAGTTCGTCTTTTAGCATGTATATTCTTCTTATTTTCTTAATTATAATTGAAAAATGGAAAATGTCCGTACCATATGTTAATATAGAACTATAATCTAGAGAGAGTACCTCTTCGAAACAGTTGTTAACTGGTAACTAAATTAATAATTTTGTCAGGTTGGCATTAAGTTCAGTTGATTTTGTTAGGTTGGCACCAAGTTGAAGATTGAAATGCATTTATCGCGGAAAAATTGATTGGGCACTGCTACTTCAATCAGAGCTATTCCTGGGAATATTATATTACTAGCCGTTAGGCTCGCTTCGCTCGCCATATCCGTTTAGTCTGGACCCCCGACTGGATCGTCCTAATATATGATAAAAATGCTCAAATAAAAAATGCGGGCGAGCGAAGCGAGCCTGGCGGCTAGTATATTTTTTAATGCGACTTATAGTGAATTGTAAGTATAATCGCTCGCCTTTACTTATTAAATCATATTTCCGTGATTATTTCGATATAATCTCTTTCATGTTTTTTTTATATATTCCCAATATAGTTTAGAACTTGAAATAGTAAATAGTATGGATAATAGCGAGTAAAAATGAAAGGTACCTAGGTAACGTAACCTGAAAGCCGTACCTCCAAAAAATTACAAATAAACTTTTGAAATATGTCATGATATTGTAATATATTGTTCCATTGAAAAAATTATTAAGTTCTCAATCATATTTGTAGAAATTTTAACAAACATGTAAGCAATTGAAAAAAAACACAAAGCCCATAATCATTATTATTTATATTCAGTGACATTTCAAATCTGCTGAATTGATATTTTAATACCACTGGTAATGGTATTGCAAGTCGAAACTCATATACCAATAACGATTGAACAATTAAACATGTTATGGGTAGGCTTCTCAGGACTGAAGAGAATCAATCATAGAAGTAAAGACGTCTCTGTACAGCACTAAATCACAGTTAAATATTTCATAAAATTTCGTATCCAATTATTGAGCCACAGAAATATCTTGAAATTAGATTATTGGAAGGTCAAACCAATAAATTGGATTAGGAAATAATATGAAATTGAAATCTATCTTTCTGCATATTCATCTAGATCAGTGTTTTCCAAAAAGTGGTCCGCGAAAGCTCTGGAAGTGGTCCGCGAGGAGCCCGAGGGAAGAAAAATTGTTGTTTTAATGGTTATTAGTGTTATTTTATTCAACTTTTTTGGTCTATATTGGAGTATAATCAATTTCTCTTCAAAAATGTTATACCAAACTCAACGGAAGTTCAAAGTATGTTTCCAATCGGTAAAAGAAGTGATAAGTAACAAATTTCATATGCAATATGATAGGACTATAAAGTTTATTTGGAATTTTAATTGCGGATTTGTATCACGTGACAGTCAATGGCTATACTGCTGGTAATGTGACAATTATAGTTACTGTACTCAGGATGAGTTACCCCAAACAAGCAAACAATACTTGATAAAATGCAAAATAAGCCATTCTTAAACCGTTTTGATTCACACATTGTTTTAGTAGTCAAAAAATGAGATAAACTATCCTAAATAGCCTAGTTTTGAGATAATCTACGTGTTTACAGAACATGTCAGTTTGTGATCAACCTGAACCCCAAAAAACTTGACCCCACATGATTGACTATAATATCTTTGTGACAACTGTAGGACTTAATACTGAATATAACTGTTTGTGTTCTACTGTTATTTAAGAGATAACCATTAGCTCTAAACCCTGTCTCATCCAAAGCAGTGTTCACAATATTCGAAAGCCCAGCCATGTCATTTGAAACATTAATATTAATGTTGTGTCATCTGCGTAACAAACTGTAATAATGAAAAATAATCTCATTTCTCATCTTGAATAATCCTAATCATAAATAGTTGAATCTGATCACATTTCCCTGTGATGTTAATGTTTTTTCATTTATTTGAAATAAATTCTTGAAACAAAGATGAAGAAGAAGAAGAAGTAGTAGAAGAAGGAGAAGAAGAAGAAGAAGAAGAAGAAGAAGAAGAAGAAGAAGACGAAGACAACAGACAACACTGAATATAAACTGTGGAAGAGCCAATTGTTCTACCTGTACTAGCTTACTACTTCATGAATTTGATAAACATGAAAAAAATAATTATTGTAAAAGAAAACACGAAACCCATAATCATATAACCATTATTATTTATATTCGATGATATTTGAAGTTTCAACCAACCACTGCTCATGGTATTGCAACTCTAAACTCTTATTTCGACAGCTGTTGAACAATTGAACATGTTATGGGTTCTCAGGACTAAGAGGAATCAATAAGCAGTCAAGACGTCTTCAATCAGCACTTATCACGGTCAATTTCATAAAATGTTATATTCAAATGGGCCACAAAAAACATTTGGAAATTAGATTATTAATATCGATGAGGAAATTGAATACAATTATTGGAATTAATATTTCCGCATATCTATCTAGATCATTGGTTTCCAATAAGTGGTCCGCAAAAGCTGTGGAAGTGATCGGCGAGGAGCCCCAGGAAAGAAACTATAAACGCCTATTTAAGAGAAAACAGCAACCCGCAATGCACACCCGTACTTTGTTGGTTCGAGCTTTGATAAAGCTGAAGGCGTACGGGATGTGTGCAGGTCCTCGCTTCTACTGTACAGAGTTTGTATGGAATTGAGGTCCTCGCTTTCCTGTTGAAAAACATACGTTTTTCAAAATGGGTCTAGAGGTTTGAAAAAATTACACGAGATTTAGATTGATCTGATTGAAGGATCTTCATCTTGAAACATCTGAGAAATGCATCCCGTTTCACGAAAAAAAATTATTCAGTGATAGGTCCTCGCTTCTACCGTACAGGGTTTGTGAGGTCCTCGCTTCTACTGTATAGGGTTTGTGCAGTGTACGGAATGGAAAAGCGAGGACCTTTACAAACATGTGTATGTGTGTGTGTGTGTGTGTGTGTGTGTGTGTGTGTGTGTGGTGTGTGTGTGTGTGTGTGTGTGTGTGTGTGTGTGTGTGTGTGTGTGTGTGTGTGTGTGTGTGTGTGTGTGTGTGCGCAATAGAATGCGATCCAAGACGCGGCTAAAAAGGCAAAAATGTTGTCAAAAACAGCGTTTTTCGCGATTTTCTCGAAAAAGGCTCCAACGATTTTGATCAGATTCATACCTGGAATAGTCATTGATAAGCTCTATCAACTGCAACAAGTCCTATATCTATAAAAATTTCAGGAGCTTTGCCCCATCTATGCAAATTTCGATTTTAGATTCTTGATTATCAGCTTTTATATACAATTTAAACAAGGAATTTCAAGTGGAGAAGATTGGACATGGAAATCTCTGCAATTAATGTCCAGTATCATTTCCACCTACAATTGAAAATAAGCTTGGAATCCGAGATAATGTGATTATTAAATTGCAAACTGTTGGTTCTATTAAATCATTCACTACGAAGAGATAGCAGACCTCGTGTGTTTCCAGCGTTATTGACCTATCACCAGCTGTCTCATATCTTTGAATAAGTAGACTTGAGATGCGCGAGTACACTAGCGTCAGGTGATCAATTTTCTTAATGGCAAGGAAAGTTGTGTGAGTGCGCCACACCAGATTTTTACTCTAATATTGGCGTATGAAGGAGGCTGCTTTTTCCTTTTATATCATCCTTGAAATACAAAATTTCCAGAAACATTGTATATAAGTCGACGCGCAATTAAAAAAGAAACATACCTGTCAAAATTCATGAAAATCTATTACCGCGTTTCGCCGTGAATGCGCAACATATAAACATTGAAACATTGAAACATTGAAACATTGAAACATTCAAACATTCAAACATTCAAACATTCAAACATTCAAACATTCAAACATTTAAACATTCAAGCATTCAAACATTCAAACATTCAAACATTCAAGCATTCAAACATTCAAACATTCAAACATTCAAACATTCAAACATTCAAACATTCAAACATTTAAACATTCAATATTCAAACTTTCAAACATTCAAACATTCAAACATTCAAACATTCAAACATTCAAACATTCAAACGTTCAAACATTCAAACATTCAAACATTCAAACATTCAAACATTCAAACATTAAAACATTCAAACATTCAAACATTCAAACATTCAAACATTCAAACATTCAAACATTCAAACATTCGAACATTCAATCATTCAAACTTTCAAACATTCAAACATTCAAACATTCAAACATTCAAACATTCAAACATTCGAACATTCAAACATTCAAACATTCAAACATTCAAACATTCAAACATTCAAACATTCAAACATTCAAACATCCAAACATTCAAATTTTAAATTTGGATGGATAACTAAAATTCCTATTTGAGAAATTTATAGGTCTAAGTGAAATAATAGGCTAATATCGACAAAGATGATAACGTTAAGGATTAGATAATATCAGGCATCCTGGCCAAATTGTACAACAGCCGAATAGGAATGGAAATGATTTTTGCTACTGTATAATATATATATATATATATAAAATATTGAAAATTTGAGGTTAGGCATAAAACATCTAATGATCGACCGTGTCGCACAACGTAGAATCTGACCAAACACCTTGGCAGAAACTTATTGTGGCGAAACAGTATTCAACTTGAGGAACTAAACGTCCCACGTGGCTAATTATTGTAATATACGAAACAACTTATAATCTGTAAAAAATTACTTTGCATGTAAAAAGCATATTAAAAAACCCCAACAAAAATAATTAAATGTATTAAGGAAGTAGGAGGTTACTAGGCGCATGAATACTGTAATAATTTGCATGCACCAATCAAATAGTGGCAATTGATAGGCGGCAATAGTGAGCCGATTCAAATATATTTGTATATATTTCTACAAATGATAAGAATTTATGAAATATTTTTGTACAGTTTATATTTAGGATACGGCCCGGATGCAAATGAATTATTAAAGATGTAACATAAGTAATAGTTTAATAGTTTAGTACGGTCTATTTGAGCCATGAATGGCGGAGGAACAGAGTATTTAAATTTCATGTAAATTTAGAAATTGGAAATGAAAATTGTGAATGAGAGAAGAGAGAACTCCCCACTTGCCTGCCAACCAGCACCATGAGAGGTCATCAAAAATTATAGAGCGCAATACCTTACTGTACCTTTTTAATAATTTAAAGTTAAATTGAATTACTAAATTTTCTCATAAGACTTTGTGATGCTGATGTAAAGCAAAAGTCATTTTAAATAATTTTTTAACCCCTTGGAAGAGACGACTCCGGCTACAATAATCCAGGACCACCAGGAGTTTGTATCGACACCAGCAGCTCATAGAAAATTCCGGCACGTGAGTGAAAAATATTGAAATAGTGATAGGGCGCCCTCAGTGCTTCGAAATGAAATAAAAATCAAAGCTAGCTCGTCGAAAGGGCTTTTTATAAATAAAGAATTTGGTAAAAATACTTGCACAAGTAAATAAAGTATTAAATGTATTTTATTATATAGTAACGAATCAATCCATATATCAAATGATCCATCAATCGAAGAAGACTAAGATCTAGGCTGTTAATACATTATTATATGATCATTAATTTCTACAGTATAATTTGCGATAATTCAATGTAGCTCTGATTCACTAGATGAATTGATCCATCTATTCCGTCAGGTGCCGAATCTCGTACCCTGAGATAAAAAATATATTTATTACAAAGAAATCTATTAGAAACTATAGAATTTAATATATATATTTGGATTACTAGTTTGTCAATTTATCATGCTGACTTAAGAAATTTAGATTCTAATAGAATCGTCCAAGTTGACAAGTATCAGCAAATTGATATAGAAGCTACATGCAAATAAATGCATACAATCATAAAAATGAAAGCACATGGTAGCGTTTCGTGCTATAGAATTTGAAGAATAATATAAATGTGTGATATTTTATTGATTTCGTTTCTTGTTATATTATATATTTCTGTCGCTCTATATACTTTTGCTCTGATTTATTTTTCGAGATATTTGTTAATATATGTATCAAATTTTTATGGTGTACGATTTATTTTTATTCCTCAATTCTGTAGGATATAAGCTTCGTATATATATATTTTTTAATAAATTACCAGTATTATTGTGGAAGCTCATATCTGGGCCTATAAAGATTTTAATGAGACTATATCCTAGTAAAAACCACGACCAGATTTTTTATAATTATTAAAATATTCTTATGCTCTACCGATTGATGCCTAGCAGGAGGCTAATCGTTATTTAATTATAAAAAATAACGTGACAACCGTCGACTTGAATCTTAGACCTCAGTTCTCAAATATTCTCTGGCTCAAATATTCAGAAAACTCCGAACTTTGAAAAAAAAGGAAGTTTTTGGACCGAAAAGACAAACACACTATTTAGAACTTATCACAGCTGTTATTTATTAGCCAGTAGGCGAGAGAGAGAGTGAGGTTGGCAGACCACGCAAAAGATAATAGGCCTGCCGCAAAGTAGACCCACGCTTATCAACGAGAAGCAACCCACGCCATGGGATGTTTTGTGAACCATTGCTATGGGATTATTCATAATCAATCAGCTGACAAGTGGATTATTCATTGCATGTATTACACAAATGTCTAGAGAAGCCTAGCAATGGTTTATAAAACATCCCACGGCGTGGGTTGCTTCTCGTTGATAAGCGTGGGTCTACTTCGCGACGGGCCTAATAATAATTTCATATTGAACATATAATAGGATATTTAAATATAAAAGGATGATCAAATATCTATTTATATAAAAGCGAAATGGCAGTCACTCACTGACTGACTGACTCACTCACTCACTCACTCGCAGAACTAAAAATCTACCGGACCAAAAATGTTCAAATTTGGTAGGTTTGTTCAGTTGGCCCTTTAGAGGCGCACTAAGGAATCTTTTGGCAATATGTTAGTTTTCAAGGGTCTAAAGTTCGTCTTTTTGCATGTATGTTCTTCTTATTCTCTTAATTTATAAATGAAAAATGTCCATACCATATGTTGGTATAGAACTATAATCTAGAGAGAGTACCTCTTCGAAACAGTTGTTAACAGGTAACTAAATTGATAATTTTGTCAGGTTGGCATTAAGTTGAGTTGACTTTGTTAGGTTGGCACCAAGTTGAAGATTGAAATACATTTATCGCGGAAAAATCGATTGGGCACTGCTACTTCAATCGGAGCTATTCCTGGGGAATATTATATCACTAGCCGTCACGCTCGCTTCGCTCGCCATATCCGTTTATCCAGAAGTTTAGTCTGTGCCCCCGACCGGATCGTCCTAACATATGATAAAAATGCTCAAATGAAAAATGCAGGCGAGCGAAGCGAGCCTGCTGATCTCATTCTTAGACGATCCAGTCGGGAGTCCAGGGGGCGGAGCCCCCTGGCTGAACGGATATGGCGAGCGATGCGAGCCTGACGGCTAGTAAAGGTATAAATCTAGTTGAATCTGGAACGTTCAGAATATTTATTCAAGAAAATGGTGCATATAAACCAATTCCACAACAAATTACTGACGGAAGTATCAAGTTTATGATGATGTATTATAAGTGTTCTATGGACCCTCCTTCTGAGGCTCGGACATCTAGATGGTAGATTCATCCCAAATTCATCCCAGACTGTTTGCAAGATGTCTTCTTGGCTGTAGCTACTGCATCAGTTATCCTATTTTTCAGCTGCTCAATATCAAGTGCTAAGGGAGGAACATTCTGAACGTTCTTCCTCCCTTAGCACTTGATATTGAACAGCTGAGAACCAGGATAATAGAACATTAGGATAATAGAACAGGATATCATAGAACACTTATAATACATCATCATAAACTTGATACTTCCGTCAGTAATTCGATGTGGAATTGGTTTGTCTGCACCATAATAAATAAATATAACTGTTTGAAATTTGGTCATTCTTTTTAAACATCCGATATAGTTATTTGTGCAACTAGTGCGCAAAGTGACAGTTTGCTGCACCGAAAGAAACGTTTACGCCCGAGCCGTAGGCGAGGGCGGAATGGTTTCTTGAGTGCAGCAGAGGAACTTTGCGCACGTATTTCACATTAAGTTTTTCCTACAGTTACCATTGAATATGAAAAGTGGGTAATTATGGGTAAAATTGCCTGAAATTCATCAAATGTTCTCCTGTGTAATTTTATTATTGATAAAAACCTTAATTTATTGTCAAATTGAATAAAAATGTTGTCCTTGGTTATAATAATATATAATGTAATAATTAGCGCGTTGTGCTTGGTTGCACCTCTGCTCACTATAGCAGCCACAGCAGTCACTGTTACCAACTTCATTTTGATTTTGCTGCACTGTTGCTCCATATAACCTACTAAGTATTTTGCGTTGCCATGTTGCAAATCTGGAGTGCAGAAAAATTTTTCCCGCACTAGAGCGGAAAAGTGATTCTTTGCGTTCTGTAATCAGTGCAGCAATGGCCACTTTTCAACGTAACTGTAGGAAAAAGCTATAATCAGCTCATGAAAAGCGAATTTTCTGTTGGAGTGATACAGTATTATAATAATGTTATACAGTAATATCGGGGCACCGAGCTTCGCTCGCTATTTATTTTTTGATAAACAGAACACAATTCTTCAAAATGATTGGGGAAGGACAAACAGGCACAGCCCAAAACTGTTTCTTCCCTGAATTTTGATTTAAACACTGTGAATAGTCCAGAAAGTAGGTTATGTTCCGTACACTCGAATTCAGGTCCAATTTTTAGTCCAAATATTTTTGAACAGAAAAGTTCTAATTCAGATTGTTTACAAACCAAATTGAATATCAAAATAACACTCACTAATCACGTAAAACTGTAAAATAATGATTAACTTTGAATATTATGATGTACTCTAATTTAGAATGATATACCATGTCATGTCAACAAGACAGATTATTTGATCAAGTCTATCAAAATGTCTAGATATCTCTCGTGAGATGAGCTGATTGATAACACAGCTGATCTCCACAGGCCCACGCATCTTCTGTTATCGACAGACGACGAAATCATCATCTGTTTTTCCAACGATGAATAATTATTATCCTTCTCATGTCCTTTAGCGAGTTTTCCCAAGTATGAGACCTAGTGCAATCGAATTTTCAAATCATCAACCTACTATGTTCAAAATTTTGTGGAAATCGTTGGAGCCGTTTTAAAGATCCGTTGGACATACATAATCTATGGTGCAATTGACAAAAGAGAACAATCAGTTACAAAAATGAAGAAATATAATCAGGTTAATTAAGAAATATAATAATTGTTATTGATTGTTTTTTATTGTATGTAAAGGATTATTTTTATATATCCCTCAAATAGCTTACAGCTAGAGGGATACTATCGCACTATTGTTATACTCAAATAAATGAATAAAATAAATAACCAGATAACCATACACAGAATTGCTCGCTCAATATGATAGGATTTGTTGAAGTAGGCCTACAATACTTCTCCTAGTCGGCATCTGCTGGGTGAGAGTGCGTACTGCTTCTAGCCAATGAGAGTGGATACTGCTTCTAGCCAATGAGAGTGGATACTGCTTCTAGCCAATGAGAGTGGATACTGCTTCTAGCCAATGAGAGGGGATACTGCTTCTAGCCAATGAGAGTGAATACTGCTTCTAGCCAGTGAGAGTGAATACTGCTTCTAGCCAATGAGAGTGAATACTACTTCTAGCCAATGAGAGTGGATACTGCTTCTAGCCAATGAGAGTGGATACTGCTTCTAGCCAATGAGAGTGGATACTGCTTCTAGCCAATGAGAGTGGATACTGCTTCTAGCCAGTGAGGAGGCTGTTTTCAAGCTGCTCAGTGAAGTTTGAGCGGAAAAATGTAGAGGACGTAGACCAGGCGTAATAACGTTGAACTACCCTCTATAAAAAGTAATGAACCAGGAAGAAGAGGGAGGCGAATGGGACAGGGAAGATTGAGAGAGAGGAAATGCTTTTTGAGGGAAGTGAATTGTTTCCGGAAAAATGTGTGGTGGGAGAACATTTTCTTGGAGAAATAATATTAAGGGGAAAATGAAGAAAATATAGAATAATATATGAATGACTCGTATACGTTATCTTGCAAGGAGTGAGACAATTGAATAAAGACTGTAGTTTATGATAGACACATACCATACTGATAAAAAAGACTTGAGTATTTCAGAGGCGGAGTCGAAGATTTGGCGCCCCTGGGCTCGTGGCAATATTGGCAACAGCGAGCTTTATTCTTTATTGATTCTTACATTTGATACATCATAGAAATGATGGCGACAGAAAAAATAAGGTAACCTTGTGCTATTCCTCTCCCAAATATAGATAAGGTTGAACATAATCCGGAATAGATTTAGTCTTGTAGTTGTTCACTTCACAAAATTTTCCACAAAGTAGATTTACAAATTTAGATGCTTCAAAACCAAACATATCCTATACTATTGAATGAGCAATTTCTGTTCATATGTTTAGATGTCTAGATGTTTTAATGTTTAGATGTTTGTATTTCACCGGATCTCGAAAACGACTCTAACGATTCTCACTAAATTCAGAACATAGTAGGTTTATAATATGAAAATTCTATTGCACTAGGTCTCATCCCTGCGAAAACTCGCCGAAGAACATTGATAGGATTTGTTGAAGTAGGCCTACAATACTTCTCCTAGTCGGCATCTGCTGGGTGAGAGTGCGTACTGCTTCTAGCCAATGAGAGTGGATACTGCTTCTAGCCAGTGAGGAGGCTGTTTCAAGCTGCTCAGTGAAGTTTGAGCGGAAAAATGTAGAGGACGTAGACCAGGCGTAATAAAGTTGAACTACCCTCTATAAAAAGTAATGAACCAGGAAGAAGAGGGAGGCGAATGGGACAGGGAAGATTGAGAGAGAGGAAATGCTTTTTGAGGGAAGTGAATTGTTTCCGGAAAAGTGTGTGGTGGGAGAACATTTTCTGGAGAAATATTAAGAAGAAAATGAAGAAAATATAGAATAATATATGAATGACTCGTACGTTATCTTGCAAGGAGTGAGACAATTGAATAAAGACTGTAGTTTATGATAGACACATACCATACTGATAAAAGACTTGAGTATTTCAGAGGCGGAGTCGAAGATTTGGCGCCCCTGGGCTCGTGGCAATATTGGCAACAGCGAGCTTTATTCTTTATTGATTCTTACATTTGATACATCATAGAAATGATGGCGACAGAAAAATAAGGTAACCTTGTGCTATATCTCTCCAAATATAGATAAGGTTGAACATAATCCGGAATAGATTTAGTCTTGTAGTTGTTCACTTCACAAAATTTTCCACAAAGTAGATTTACAAATTTAGATGCTTCAAAACCAAACATATCCTATACTATTGAATGAGCAATTTCTGTTCATATGTTTAGATGTCTAGATGTTTTAATGTTTAGATGTTTGTATTTCACCGGATCTCGAAAACGACGATTCTCACTAAATTCAGAACATAGTAGGTTTATAATATAAAAATTCTATTGCACTAGGTCTCATCCCTGCGAAAACTCGCCGAAGAACATTGAAAGGATTTTTTCATCCTTGGAAAAACAGCTGATAATTTCGTCGTCTGTTGATGATGGAAGTGAGTGAGCGAGTGCATGTGTGTGGAACTGAGACAAAATTATGACTCAGCTGTACTTTTGTAATCATTCAATCAGGTAGCTACTTAGTGCCGGTTAAATATTAACTCTGATTAAATCCAGAAGAACCAATCTGATAAGCTATTTATTTGGAATGATTTGAATTAAAATTTAACATGCTTTTGTGAGAGAAATGTTTGCATTGCTCTGGGAATTAATCTCAATCCACTGTGATTAGATAGAACCTCTCTGTATGAACTATAAGTATACTAGTAGTTCTGTGAACAGTAGACCTCACGCAGTATTCTCATCCTGATTGAAACTATACACCTTATGGAAATACAGCAATAGACTGGCTTCTCCACACATCTGTGTAATCACTTGTCAGCTGATTTATGATGAATTCTATAGTCTGATTTTCACTTTAATATTGGCGTATGAAGGAGGCTCCTTCTTCCTTTTATATTATCCTTGAAATGCAAAATTTCCAGAAACCTTGTATATACGTCGACGCGCAATCAAAAAGGAACATACCTGTCAAATTTCATGAAAATCTATTACCGCGTTTCGCCGTAAATGCGCAACATATAAACATTTAAATATTTGAACATTAAAGAAATGCCAAACCGTCGACTTGAATCTTAGACCTCACTTCGCTCGGTCAATTATAATTTATTCTTTCGTAATAATCTTATATGCATTTATACTCAGAGCGGAGTCGGTGCCCCGACATTAATACATATTCACATTATCATCACTAGAATAAGAAATAGCTAATCTTCTTAGAAATGTGCACAGTTACATTGTCAACATTGGAGTAACGTTTCTAAGGGTCAAGCACACGGGGCATTTTTCAGTACTACGGGACACGAAGCTCTCCGATTGGTTAGTTGACCGAGCGAAGTGAGGTCTAGATTCAAGTCGACGGTTGGCATTTCTCTTAATGTTCAAATGTTGAATGTTTGAATGTTTGAATGTTTGAATGTTTGAATGTTTGAATGTTGAATGTTTTAATGTTTGAATGTTTGAATTTTGAATGTTTGAATGTTTGAATGTTTGAATGTTTGAATGTTTGAATATTTGAATGTTTTAATGTTTGAATGTTTGAATGTTTGAAGTTTGAATGTTTGAATGTTTGAATGTTTGAATGTTTGAATGTTTGAATGTTTGAAGTTGAATGATTGAATGTTTGAATGTTTGAATGTTGAATGTTTGAATGTTTTAATGTTGAATGTTTGAATGTTTGAATGTTTGAATGTTTGAATGATTGAATGTTTGAATGTTTGAATGTTGAATGTTTGAATGTTTTAATGTTGAATGTTTGAATGTTTGATGTTTGAATGTTTGAATGATGATGTTTGATTTGATGTTTGAATGTTTGAATGTTTGAATGTTTGAATGTTTGAATGTTTGAATGTTAGAATTTTGAATGTTAGAATGTTTGAATGTTTGAAGTTTGAATGTTTGAATGTTTGAATGTTTTAATGTTGAATGTTTGAATGTTTGAATATTTGAATGTTTTAATGTTTGAATGTTTGAATGTTTGAATGTTTGAATGTTTGAATGTTTGAATGTTTGAATGTTTGAATGTTTGAATGTTTGAATGTTTGAATGATTGAATGTTGAATGTTGAATGTTTGAATGTTTGAATGTTTTAATGTTTGAATGTTTGAATGTTTGAATGTTTGAATGTTTGAATGATTGAATGTTTGAATGTTTGAATGTTTGAATGTTTGAATGTTTGAATTTTGAATGTTTGAATGTTTGAATGTTGAATGTTTGAATGTTAGAATGTTTTGAATGTTGAATGTTTGAATGTTTGAATGTTTGAATGTTTGAATGTTTGAATGTTTGAATGTTTGAATGTTTGAATGTTTTAATGTTTGAATGTTTGAATGTTGAATGTTTGAATGTTTGAATGTTTGAATGTTTGAATGTTTGAATGTTTGAATGTTTGAATGTTTGAATGTTGAATATTTGAATGTTGAATGTTTTAATGTTTAATGTTTGAATGTTTGAATGTTTGAATGTTTGAATGTTTGAATGTTTGAATGTTTGAATGTTTGAATGTTTGAATGTTTGAATGTTTGAATGTTTGAATGTTTGAATGTTTGAATGTTTGAATGTTTGAATGTTGAATGTTTGAATTTTGAATGTTTGAATTTTGAATGTTTGAATGTTTGATGTTTGAATGTTTGAATGTTTGAATGTTTGAATGTTTGAATGTTTGAATGTTTGAATGTTTGAATGTTTGAATGTTTGAATGTTTGAATGTTTGAATGTTTGAATGTTTGAATGTTTGAATGTTTAAATGTTTGAATGTTTATATGTTTATATGTTGCGCATTTACGGCGAAACGCGATAATAGATTTCCATGAAATTTGACAGGTATTTTCCTTTTTAAATTGCGCGTCGACGTATACACAAGGTTTTTTGAAATTTTGCATTTCAAGGATAATATAAAAGGAAAAAGGAGCCTCCTTCATACGCCAATATTAGAGTAAAAATCAGACTATAGAATTATTCATCATAATTCAGCTGACAAGTGATTACACAGATGTGTGGAGAAGCCAGTCTATTTCTGTATTTGTATAAGGTCTATAGTTTCAATCTGGTACTTGTGGATGAGAATACTGCATGAGGTCTACTGTTCACAGAACTACTAGTGTATCGAGAGAACCAACTTCAGCCTTCAGTGAGTGGAAAGTGAGAACTGGCCAACGCTTGTTCAAAAAAATAACATCTATTCACATCGTTCTTTCAATCGATCCAGTTTATGAAAATAATGTCCCTCTTTCCTTCATCACACCCTCTCACTCTACCAGTCATTCTCTTTACCTGCCTCTCTCTCCTTACATCTCTCAAAAGCAAAATACTCTCCCTCGTTTGTTTCCTTGATAATTTATCACAACAAAAGAAAGTCGGAAGTGAAATATTAGTTTACACGCGGAAATAAATATTACTTTGTGTTCCTCATTCTTCATAGTTAGCCACTCTCTCTCTCTTTGTCAGTCACAAACACACACACACACACACACACATACACTGTCTCTCTTCCTCTCTCTTTCACTCTCTCTCACACTCTCCTTCTCACTCTCTCTGTCTTTCTCTCTATCACCCTCCCTCTCACCTCTGTTCTAGAGGCACATTCATGCTGTCCTTGTTGTTGAGGGGTGGGGGGTGCGTTGGATAAACCCTCCTCAAGAAGCAGTTGTTAGTATAACAGTTATAACACGTCCATCCTTCTAAATTCACTCATTACTCAAAGACAGTTATAACACGTCCATCCTTCTAAATTCACTCATTACTCAAAGACTTATGCGGCAAAACCAGCTGGGTCCAAACCCCCTTCACCATCCATGAATGTTTGTCTTCGTATTTAGAAAATCATAAAAATTATTTTTTCCTACAGTTACGTTGAAAAGTGTCCATTGCTGCACTGATTACAGAACGCAAAGAATCACTTTTCCGCTCTAGTGCGGCAAAAATTTTTCTGCACTCCAAATTTGCAACATGGCAACGCAAAATACTTAGTAGTTATATGGAGCAACAGTGCAGCAAAATCAAAATGAAGTTGGTAACAGTGACTGCTGTGGCTGCTATAGTGAGCAGAGGTGCAACCAAGCACAACGCGCTAATTATTATTCATTATATATTATAACCAAGGACAACGAGGACTTTAGGATTTTAGGATTAAGGCTTTTATCAATAATAAAATTACACAGAAAAACATTTCATGCATTTCAGGCAATTTTACCCATAATTACCCACTTTTCATATTCAATGGTAACTGTAGGAAAAACTTAATGTGAAATACGTGCGCAAAGTTCCTCTGCTGCACTCAAGAAACCATTCCGTTTCTCAAGTAAACGTTTCTTTCGGTGCAGCAAACTGTCACTTTGCGCACTAGTTGCACAAATAACTAATTCTTTATTCATTCATACAATAAGTACATCATTGAAATGATACGGAGAGAAAAAAGAAGCTAACCTTGTGCTATTCCTCTCCCAAATTTAGATAAGGTTACACATAGTCTGAAATAAATAAACATTACCACATCACAAAAAACTATGATTTCTCAATTTGGGTTGGTTGATGATAAAACGTTCAGAAAAGCATGAAACAAACTTAGAATTTGAAAAAATATGAAATTATCTATGATATAATTGAGGAAAGAACTGGCTTATACACGTACAGGAAGGGAAAATTATGTTTGACGCATCATCACGTCTCAACTACTGAACTGTTTAACTTGAAAATTTCTATACAGATTCTTTATTAACCGAGGATACTTATAGGCCTATATCCAATTCTTCAAGATTTCATTACGTCTACTATTCAGTTGATCAGTTTTAAAATATACCCTTGCGGAGCACTGGTTACCTGCTAGTTCTGGATAAGAACATTAGAGCTGTGCAAAGGCTAAAAATAAACTTTTCACTCGTGATATTTTTCAAAGTTTTACTTTCCTTGCCCTATTTCCATAGGTAAGGAGAGTATTGCTTTCCGAAAAAAATTAAGGTACCCCAATATCTAAATTTCTATACGTTTCAAGGTCCCCTGAGTCCAAAAAACTGTTTTTTGGGTATTGGTCTGTATGTATGTATGTGTGTGTGTGTGTGTGTGTGTGTGTGTATGAGTGTATGTGCGTCTGTGTACATGATATCTCATCTCCCAATAAACAAAATGACTTGGAATTTGGAACTTAAGGTCCTTTCACTATAAGGATCCGACACGAACAATTTCGATCAAATGCAATTCAAGATGGCGGCTAAAATGGCGGAAATGTTGTCAAAAACAGGGTTTTTCGTGATTTTCTCGAAAACGGCTCCAATGATTTTGATCAAATTCATACCTAAAAAGGTCATCGATAAGCTCTATCAACTGCCACAAGTCCCATATCTGTTAAACTTCAGAAGCTCCGCCCGATCGATGCAGATAGATTCTCAATTATCAGGCTTCAGATACAATTGAAACAAAAAAATCAAATGGAGTAGATTGAGCATGAAAATCTCTACAATTAATGATCAGTAACATTTTCACCTAAAATTGAAAATAAGCTTAAATTCGAGAATGTGATTATTCAATTACAAATTATTGTTGATTCTATTAAATCATTCACTATGAAGAGATAGCAGACCTCATGATTGTGTGTCTTCAGCGTTATTGCCCTGTCACCAGCTGGCTCAAATCTTTGAATAGTAGACTTGAGATGCGCGGGAACACTAGCGTCAGGTGATCAATTTTCATAACGGCAAGGAAAGTTGTGTGAGTGCACCACACCAGATTTTTTTGATTTGTATATCATCAATGAAAATGAAAAAGTTCTCTCAGGAAAACATTTTTTTCTGTTCATTACTTTTTGAGATATGAGCGCCTAAAGTTTGAACTTTTGGGACAGAACATTTCAAATTCTGTAAGAGATAAATCCATGAGATTCAGAGGATGGATTCTTCATGGTATTGTTGATCTAGTAAAACGAGTATTTCTCGAAAATATCAATTTTTGCAAAAGTTATTCAATTTACCAATAATAACTAAACTAAAAGTTATTTTTGCCCATTTTTAGTAAATTGAATTACTATCTTAAAATTCGATATTTTCAGAAAATATTCATTTTACTAGATCAACAATACCATGAAGAACATATACTAAAAATCTCATGGATTTATCTCTCACCGAACTTGAAATGTTCTGTCCCAAAAACTTAAACTTTAGGCGCTCATATCTCGAAAAGTAATGATCAGAAAAAAAATTTTCTCCTGAGAAAACTTTTCCATTTTCATAGCTTGATTATATACGAATCAAAAAACTTGGAAAAATATCACGAGAAAGCTTATTTCTAGCCTTTGCACAGCCTTGAAAACGAAAACGTTGACCTAACAGTGCCAGGATGGACTGAAATACTGGATGAAATGAAAGTCGCTCGTCTGTAGTTCAGAGAGATTCCTCGAGCTATCAGCAAAATCATCGTTTCCATTCAAAATCGTTTATACTCATTAGAAATAATTTATATTCAAGCAAAATCATTTTTCCTACAGTTACGTTGAAAAG
>NC_052512.1:28745237-28768099 GCF_014356525.2 Nilaparvata lugens
GTAGCGACTAGAACCGGAGCCGGAGACAGTGGAGATACGACCACCGAAGATTCGATGCAGTCAACCAGCCAGCACACCGAGTCTACATTCGCCGGCTGGCCTGCACAGACCACCGGTCAAACCGACAGCAGCACGACGCAGCCGCCCGCTTCCACCAGCAAAACCGGGCAACGCAGCCACCCGCCTTCACCAGCGAGCCCGCTCGACCAACCACCCTGCAACCCAGCGCGCTGACCGTCAACCTGCCTGCTCCACCGTCAACCTCTAGTCACGCCACTACCGCAACCAGCAACATGGCCAACTTACCGGCTCCAGCCGTCAGCTACACCGGCAACCTCAGCCAGCTGACCAGCATAGCGACCCTGCTACCGTTCTTCCGCGGCAAGCTCCATGAAGACCCCATCACCTTCATGCGACAGTGCACCGAGCTGCTACAGGGTCACCACATTCCCAGCTATACCTGGGTCATGCTTCTAAAAGCGCAACTACAAGACGACGCCGCCGCCTGGTGGAGAGACTACGGAGAATTCGTCACCACCTGGGAACAGTTCCGTGACCGACTTCAGGCCCGTTTCTCGGGAGCCCATAAAATCGCAGCCGCTCACACAGAATTTTATGGCACCACCCACAAACCGAACCAGCCAGTGGAGCGATTCATCCGTCAGAAGCTCCAACTACAGCAGCGCTTAGGAACCAACCTGGCTGAAGACGAGGTGATCGCCCTGCTCATCGGTCAGCTGAGTTCCGAGCTTCGCACCCTAGTTCGAGCTGCTCGTCCCACGAACTATGAAGAGCTGATCATGATCGCCAACGACCTGGAAACCGACCTCAACAGTCGACCAAAATATAAGCCGCCTCAACCTACGGCACCCGCAGGGCCACCCCATCGAGAGCCGCCGCCGAGGTTCAACTACAACCAGCTTCCTCAGTGTCATTACTGCCCGGCCAAGCATTTTCATCGCGACTGCCCAGAACTCGCGAAGAAACGGCAGGGAAACGGCGATACTGGAGAGACTCGGACTCCACCCCTCCAGCACGGAAAGTAGGAGTCCACTACACTAACGATGAGGTGCAAGACCCGCAGCGCCAGCCTCGCAGGTCACCACCCCAACTACAAGCGATAACCGTCACCGAACCGGCCAGCCAGTCATTCCTTGGTCACGCCACCGTGGATCCTGCCAGCGTCACCAAGCCTCCTTCCAACGTCACCGAAGACCCCTCGCTCTTCTCGGCTGACGGAGACTCTCCACGGTACCTAGCAGCCGCACCTCCACGGGCTATCAAGAATGACCCAGTACCAGTCGTCACCCGGGTCACCGTCTCACAACAGCAACCGCGTCCGGCACACCCTTGCGCGTCAACCACCCAGCCGTCACTCATGACCGTCTCACTCACAACGGATCGATCGCCTACCCGTCACGCCACCGTAGACCCTGCTAGCGTCGCTAAGTCTCCTTCCAATGTCACCGAAGACCTCTTCCCGGCTGACAGAGACTCTCCACAGCACCCAGCAGCCGCGCCTCTACTGGCCCGCGAGAGGACAGCATCACCAGCCGACGATGAGCGCGTCATCGACCACCAGCCTGGGAGGAACATGCAACTGTGACCCACACGCACCCGCCACCTACCGGGATCGCTGTCATGGACGGAGTCACCAACACTGCCCTCGCCGCAGTCGACGACCAGGTCACCAACGCTGACCCAGCCGCATTCAGCCACCAGTCACCAACACTGCCCCAGCCGCAGTCAGCCACCAGTCACCAACACTGCCCTGGCCGCAGTCACCGACAAGGTCACCAACACTGCCGCCCCAGTAGTCAACAACCACATCACCAGCCCTCCGCCCAGCCAAGCACCGAACCTAGCCGTGATCCAGATAGACGGACAGACTCTACCCCGGATCCCTGTCATCCTCGCGGGTAAACAACTACATGCTCTACTCGATTCAGCCGCAACGCACAACTTCGTGAGAGCTGCCCACCTCGACCACGGTACACGGATCCAACCGCTGAAGCTACCTGTACTGCTGGCCAACCGTCCCACTAGCTGCGAACGGCCATACAAGGACATCTGGAACTCCAGATCCAACAGCACATTCAAAATATTCCCTTCCTAGGTCTACCTGACCTACGCGAAGACATCATCTTGGGACGACCATGGTTTCGGGAGAATAAGGCAGTGCTTGACTTTGAGCAAGACAGGCTAATCTACGGCAAGACGCAGCGAGATACGATCTTCTGGATAGCGCAACCACCAGTCTCAGTAGAGATGGACACTCACCTGGTTGACAAGTTACTAGAAGACACGCCCAGCGACCAGCACCGACGGTTAACAGTATTACTGCAACAACACGCAAAATTGTTCATGGAGCAGATGCCACCCTCCATCACCACGGCCGCCACCATGACAATTCAACTCAACAGCTCAGAAATACGCAGCCAGCGGCCTTACCGATACTCAGGGAGAAACTGCAAATTATCGAGTCCGAAGTTGCCGCCCTCAAGGAACGCAACCTGGTAGAAGCCAGTGATTCGCCTTACAACTCTCCAATCGTCGTTGTCCCCAAGAAGGACGGCACATCACGGTTCTGCATCGATTACCGATGGCTGAATTCCATCACCGTTCCAGCCACGGCACCGCAGATGACCCTACAGGACGTCATTCGAAGCCTGGGAACTTCAAAATATTCAGCTCACTCGACCTACGGATGGGATACTGGCAGGTACCACTCGCACCCCAGTCTCGACCTTACACGGCCTTCACCACTCCCTACGGCGAAAAGCTACAATTTAAGGTCATGCCTTTCGGCCTACGAAATGCACCCAGCTGCTTCCAATCCATGATGAACAAGGTACTGAGTGGATACGTCGACAAGTTCTGCTACGCTTATCTCGACGACATCATTGTGTACTCGGATACCTGGGAAGAACACTTACTCCACTTAGCCAAAGTGTTTGAACGGTTAAATCTATACAATCTCTCTGTCTCAGCAGCAAAATGCCAGATCGGCCGCAAGCAACTTGAATACCTCGGTCACATAATCACCTCCGAGGGCAACCAAGCAAAACCGCAGGCTATCCTAGCTGTGACTTCTGCCCAACCACCCACCACCAGAAAGAAACTGCGAGAATTTCTCGGAGTAGTCGGCTGGCTACGAGAATTTTTACCCAACGCCGCTGACGTTTGTGCGCCTCTGTCTGAGCTACTTAGCATGAAAATGGATGATGGAAATGGCCACCAACAGAAGAGACAGCTTTCCGCCGCCTACAAGCATTGACCGCCAACATCCAACCACTCTGTCGACCAGATTTCTCCAAGACCTTCATCCTACAGACAGACGCCAGCAAGGTCGGTATAGGGGCTGTCCTATACCAAGAAATCAACAGTTGACATCAGGTACTTGTGGATGAGAATTCTGCGTGAGGTCTACTGTTCACAGAACTACTAGTTATGAACACTAATCTGATCTCCTCCCCCTCCTCTTCCATCTCCTCCTCCTCCTCATCCTCCTCCTTCTCCTCCTTCCTCCTTCCATCGCCAACATCGTATTTCATCATTGAGTTTGCATTTGCGTGACTGTTTCCATTCAAAGTCATGTTTTTGTGCATTCGATATATGGGCGAATTCCAATTCTGAAATCCATCTAACTTTGACAAGATACATTCAGCCTGCGAAAGCCAGTCAATCAGATAGGACGCTGCCAAAATGCCAGAGCTGAGCCATCAAAAGCCGGGCTTTGTGAATTTGTGACACACAGAGCATTATTGTGACACAGTCAATCAATCAATAGTTATTTTTCTTCATACAATGCATACATGAATGTCTATAATTACATGAATACAATTGATAATTAACAAAATAAGTTAAAAGTAAAATAGTATTATTATTAATTACGGAAAGTCCTTGAAAAGGTTAAAAACCTGAGCGCAGGGGAACCTGTCCGCATTACTTGGCGATTGTAACGTTTCACTACGTACAGACTTGACCGCCACGAACAAGCGCATTTCACTGATTATATCTGTATTTGTACAGAGGTACAGTTAAATGATAAGCTTAGCATCAGCTGATGAAAAGTGATATATGCCTGTTTATGAAGCTCAAGTCTTTAAGCATCTTGAGCGAGGCGACTCAAAATGGACAGTCATCTATCTATATACAGTATATAAAAGCGAAATGGCACTCACTCACTGACTGACTCACTCACTCACTCGCATAACTAAAAATCTACCGGACCAAAAACGTTCAAATTTGGTAGGTATGTTCAGTTGGCCATTTAGAGGCGCACTAAGAATAATCTTTTGGCAATATTTGAACTCTAAGGGTGGTTTTTAAGGGTTTAAAGTTCTTTTAGCATGTATATTCTTCTTATTCCAATATCTTAAAATTATAATTGGAATTTCCATATCATATGTTACTATAGAACTTTAATCTAGATAGAGTACCTCTACGAAACAGTTGATAACTGGTAACTAAATTAATAATTTTGTCAGGTTGCCATTAAGTTGAGTTGACTTTGTTAGGTTGGCACCAAGTTGAAGATTGAAATGCATTTATCCAGATCCTCCTGAATACCAATTTATCCAATTTGCCAAAATTAGCGTTTTATCA
Organism: Nilaparvata lugens; assembly: GCF_014356525.2. Lineage (NCBI taxonomy): Eukaryota > Metazoa > Arthropoda > Insecta > Hemiptera > Delphacidae > Nilaparvata > Nilaparvata lugens. Next base: position 28,749,846 of record NC_052512.1, read on the forward strand.
GCTTTTCTGCGTTTCCTCACCTTTTTCAATAATTGATGGAAATATATTAAAAAGAATTCAGTACACAGGTTTAGCTGAGGTGGAAGAATTTTGTTCGCCAAAGATACGCCGATATAGTAACAGGTGTTTTTCGAGATCAAATTGACATAATACGTTCAAATTCGTTACAGAGGTTCCGCTGAGGTCTACATGCAGGCGAGCGAAGCGAGCCCGCTGATCTCATTTTTGAACGATCCAGTCGGGGGTCCAGGGGGCGGAGCCCCCTGACTAGACGGATATGGGGAGCGAAGCGAGCCTGATGGCTAGTACTATGATAAAGGAAAGAACTGGCTCATACACGTACGGGATAGGAAAATTATGTTTGAAGTACTAGACTGATTAACTTTAACATTTGCATATAGATTCTTATTTAACAGAGGATGGTTATAGGCCTATTTTCAATTCTTCAAGATTTCATTCCAGTTTTCAGTTTGTCAAGTTTGACAAACTCTGTATCTCTCTCTCTTTCTCTCTCACCCTCTCTCTCTTTCTCTCCACCCTAGGTTCATGAGACATATACGACCCATTTTTTCGGCCCGTGGTCAAATTAATGGCCGCGGATCATGGCTCCCACACACACGTACATTGTTTACGTCGTGACGTCATCACTCATGTCACATTTGCCCCGCTCTCACCCTGTCAAAGTAATAAAAAATAATAACGTTATTACTCTCTACCATTATTCGATCTGCCCAAATTCCTTACGATCTGAGTCTAGACATGTTCTGGAGATCTCAGTCTTATACTAGTAGTTCTGTGAACAGTAGACCTCAACGCAGTATTCTCATCCACAAGTACCTGATTGGAACTATAGACCTTATGGAAATACAGCTATGGACTGCCTTCTCCACACATCTGTGTAATCACTTGTCAGCTGATTTATGATGAATAATAATTATTCTATAGTCTGATTTTCACTTTCCTTGCCCTATTACCATAGGTAAGGAAAGTATTGCTTTCCAAAAAAAATTAAGGTACCCGAATTTCTAAATTTCTATACGTTTCAAGGTCCCCTAGGTACAAAAAAGTGGTTTTTGAGTATTGGTCTGTATGTGTGTGTGTCTGTGTATGTGTGTGTGTGTGTGTGTGTGTGTGTGTGTGTGTGTGTGTGTGTGTGTGTGTGTGTGTGTGTGTGTGTGTGTGTGTGTGTGTGTGTGTGTGTGTGTGTGTGTGTGTGTGTAAGTGTGTGTGTGTGAGCTTTCTTTTCATGCTATCATAATTTTGATAGTTTTCATAGTTTTGATACATTAATTTGACAAATTAATTTCTTTAGAGTAATTTTAAGAGAATCAAGTTCAACTTTCAAAGTAAACTCTAAAGACAGATATAAAAAATACTCATTTTCTCTCTCAAAATTAATTAATTCCATGCTAGAAGTATTTATTAATTTCCTTATTTTCTCATCTTGCTTATAAAGGTGCGTACAGACTCTCGTTCTGCTCCGCAACCGAACGTCACTCCAGCAGAGCGATTGATGATCGACCAGGGAAAACAGTGGTTCGACCGGGGAAAGCGAGAAGATCTAACATCTTCCGTAACGTTCATGATGGGTGCGTGGGCGGGGCGACTGTGGTTCGATGGTGGTACGAGGGCGGTACGAGGGCGGTACGAGGGAGGACCGAGCTCGGTTCGGGTTGGAAGCGCGAATATGTGTACGCAGCTTAAGGTTTGTAGCCATATTGCTCTTTTCTGCTTCTTCGATCCTATCATTCCATCATAAATGTTGTATTTATTTCCCAAGAGATCTTTGTTATTTTACATTTGAAGAATGCTCTACTTTAAAGTTTATTCAACTATTCCACTTATTAGGCCTATAATTATTTTTTGTTTACTTTTTTCATTTAAAATATCGTTTTGTTTTATTTAATTTTACTGAGTATTGCTTGTTAAATTACAATTTAGTATTGTATTGGAGGGTTAAGTGTAAGAAAGGGCCGACTGCGTCCTAACTTCGCCCTCCCAGGTATAAAATAAAGGCAGTCATTCTATTCTATTCTATATTGTGCCGTACATACACTCTTACCCTGTCAAAATAGTAAAAATCGACAATAATTGACAGTAATCGGCTTTAGATAACAGTAAAAGTTGTGACATAAACGCCCTATACCATGAGATATCTAATAAATAATAATAATAATAAATTTGACTTTATTTCTGCGTGAAAAAAATACAAAAAAATCAAAACATGTGAAAATTAAGAGTAATAGAAAACTAAGCATGCAGTAGTATCATTCTGCTCCACTATAGAAATACAATGAGAAAAAAAAACAAAACAAAGAAGAAAAAAAAATAATACAGCTAATGGCTTACTCTACTAGAGCTACACTGCATTTAACTATTATCTACTGAAGCTATTGTTTCTCTATGCCAGTACTTTCAGAGTTATACACTTTTTCATTCATATTTGCCTGAAATTATTGAACATACCAAAGATTCACTATTGATATTGAAGAATTGTCCCAAAAGTGATATTTTTACAACAACCTAGTGTTTTGATTATGGATAGATATGCTAACATCTCACCAGTAACAGTACGGTAACTGAAGCAAATAATTGTACCTTAGTTTGGACCAGGTCTACAGCAGCAGTAAACTGCTCCCTGCCGGGCACTCTGTAGTTCCTCTGCCAGTTGTCAAGAATCTCTTTGTCAACAATGTGAGCTCCCAGCATTTGTGGGCAGACTGCCATCAGAATGCAGCCCACTATTTCCAACACTAGCATCACCATTAGCAGAAACATGAACTGCCAACAAATATTCAAATTTTCGTTAAGAATTTAAAAAAATATATTCAATTTTTTGTTGAAGAATGTGTTCAATGTTTGCTAAAACTAGATTGAATTCCTGTTAAAAAGGTGTTGAAGTCAGACTACCATCAGAATGCAGCTCACTATTTCCAGTACTAGCAGCAACATGAACTGCCAACAAATATTCACATTTCCATTGAGAATTTTTCAATATTAATATTCAATTTTTTGTTGAAGAATGTGTTCAATGTTTGCTAAAACTAGATTGAATTCCTGTTAAAAAGGTGTTAAAGTCAGACTACCATCAGAATGCAGATCACTGTTTCCAGTACTAGCAGCAACATGAACTGCCAACAAATATTCACATTTCCGTAAAGATTTTGTTATAATATTTGCTAAAAATGTGTTGAATGTTTTGTTGAAAAGTGTTTCAAGGTTTCTCTTTGAAATGTTGAAGTAATTGATAAAAATGTGTTACAATGTTTGCTTGAGACTCTTGCTAAAAAATTGTGAAGTTCTTGAAAATATTTTTAAACTCTGATACCTCCCTCGCGTTCGCTACCTTTCAGCCTGCCGCTCTGCTCTGCTCCCCACGCCACACATCAACCAAATGAGTGGTTGACCCACCCGCCACCAGGGTGCGCCTCAGTCGCCGCCACCCGTTCCTGCGTTTCTATTGGCCGAGCACCGCCGGCCAATAGCAGCGCAGGTGAACTCGGGGACTGTGAATAAAAGGGGGCTACTCAGCTACCCTCGATAGCACTTGCTCACTAGCAGCCTTCCACTGAAGAGCCAGAAGAGACCACCAGCCGAGACCACTACCAGAGACCACTACCAGCCGAGACCACTACCAAGACCAGGAGCAGAGCAGCGAGCAGGCCAATGAGGGAACCACGGCGAGACTAACCGCAACCTGAGGTGTCTTCCTTGTCTACTACCCAGCCGATGCCTAGGAGGAACCGAGCCGGCCGCCGAATCCAGAAGAGGAGGGCCCTACATCGGCTTCGCCAGGTGGAGGAGAGGCTGAGGCTGTACACCGCTGCGCCAGCTGCGCCCCAAGACTTAGCCCCAGCCTATAACTGGCGCGCGGTTCTGGATGCACGGGTTGGGTGTCGAACCAACATCGGAGTGTGTGCAGCGGAAGCCTACAACCCTGCCTGCCCGGGGTTTGACCGAAGGCCCCTTCTAAACGAGGAAGTGGTCGAGGAGGTCCTCTTGGCAGAGATTCGGCACGACCTCTGGCTAGTAGATCACCCGGTCAGCCCTCTCCATAGCTCGGGTAAACCAGAGTGGAGACTGCGAACCATTGACTTGAGCCCCTGCCGGCCTGCTCTCGCACCAGACGGACCTGCCCGGGACCCTCGCGCGGCGTGGTATCGCGCCAGTCGACGACTACTAAACATCTAGCCTGCCTTGGTCCCTTTTAGGCCCACCAGCAACAATCTTGGTCCCTTTTCAGGGCCACCAGCAACAAACTTGGCCCTTTTCAGGGCCACCAAAAGCCATTTTTTCAGACAGTGGTAACAAACCCCTCGCTCGACCCGATTGACTAGCCCAATTGATGAACGAGCCACACCCTCCGCCATATCAATTATTGGCGCCTGCCAACGTGGGGCCACTCACTGTATGGAGATACAGTAACCCATTACCACTGTCAAAACTTTTTTTTCAAACAAAATGTCAACCTAAATTTTAAACTAAATGTATGTCTTAAATTTTTCATCTAAATGTATGTCTTGAATTTTTCACACAAAAAATTCAAACTTATTTTCTTTCAACAAAATGTGTCTCTGAATCTTTCAATTCAGAATACCTGTCTGGGAACAGGCAATTTCCCAGTGGCGCTCATAACACCTGAACATGGTAGCGACAAGAACCGGAGCCGGAGACAGTGGAGATACAACCACCGAAGATTCGATGCAGTCAACCAGCCAGCACACCGAGTCCACATTTGCCGGCTGGCCTGCACAGACCACCGGTCAAACCGACAGCAGCATGACGCAGCCGCCCACTTCCACCAGCAAAACCGGGGCAACGCAGCCACCCGCCTTCACCAGCGAGCCCGCTCGACCAACCACCCTGCAACCCAGCGCGCTGACCGTCAACCTGCCTGCTCCAACGTCAACCTCTAGTCACGCCACTACCGCAACCAGCAACATGGCCAACTTACCGGCTCCAGCCATCAGCTACACCGGCAACCTCAGCCAGCTGACCAGCATAGCGACCCTGCTACCGTTCTTCCGCGGCAAGCTCCATGAAGACCCCATCACCTTCATGCAACAGTGCACCGAGCTGCTACAGGGTCACCACATTCCCAGCTATACCTGGGTTATGCTTCTAAAAGCGCAACTACAAGACGACACTGCTGCCTGGTGGAGAGACTACGGAGAATTCGTCACCACCTGGGAACAGTTCCGTGACCGACTTCAGGCCCGTTTCTCGGGAGCCCATAAAATCGCAGCCGCTCACACAGAATTTTATGGCACCACCCACAAACCGAACCAGCCAGTGGAGCGATTCATCCGTCAGAAGCTCCAACTACAGCAGCGCTTAGGAACCAACCTGGCTGAAGACGAGGTGATCGCCCTGCTCATCGGTCAGCTGAGTTCCGAGCTTTGCACCCTAGTTCGAGCTGCTCTTCCCACGAACTATGAAGAGCTGATCATCATCGCCAACGACCTGGAAACCGACCTCAACAGTCGACCAAAATATAAGCCGCCTCAACCTACGGCACCCACAGGGCCACCCCATCGAGGGCCGCTGCCGAGGTTCAACTACAACCAGCTTCCTCAGTGTCATTACTGCCCGGCCAAGCATTTTCATCGCGACTGCCCAGAACTCGCGAAGAAACGGCATGGAAACGGCGATACTGGAGAGACTTGGACTCCACCCCTCCAGCACGGAAAGTAGGAGTCCACTACACTAACGATGAGGTGCAAGACCCGCAAGGTCACCACCACAACTACAAGCGATAACCGTCACCGAACCGGCCAGCCAGTCATTCCTTGGTCACGCCACTGTGGATCCTGCCAGCGTCATCAAGCCTCCTTCCAACGTCACTGAAGACCCCTCGCTCTTCTCGGCTGATGGAGACTCTCCACGGTACCTAGCAGCCGCACCTCCACGGGCTATCAAGAATGACCCAGTACCAGTCATCACCCGGGTCACCGTCTCACAACAGCAACCGCATCCGGCACACCCTTGCGCGTCAACCACCCAGCCGTCACTCATGACTGTCTCACTCACAACGGATCGATCGCCTACCCGTCACGCCACCGTAGACCCTGCTAGCGTCGCTAAGTCTCCTTCCAATGTCACCAAAGACCCCTTGCTCTTCCCGGCTGACAGAGACTCTCCACAGCACCCAGCAGCCGCGCCTCTACTGGCCCGCGAGAGGACAGCATCACCAGCCGGCGATGAGCGCGTCATCGACCACCAGCCTGGGGAGGAACATGAAACTGAAACCCACACGCACCCGCCACCTACCGGGATCACTGTCGTGGACGGAGTCACCAACACTGCCCTCGCCGCAGTCGACGACCAGGTCACCAACGCTGACCCAGCCGCATTCAGCCACCAGGTCACCAACACTGCCCCAGCCGCAGTCAGCCACCAGGTCACCAACACTGACCCAGCCGCCGTCAACCAGCCAGTCACCAACACTGCCCTGGCCGCAGTCACCGACAAGGTCACCAACACTGCCGCCCCAGTAGTCAACAACCACATCACCAGCCCTCCCCCAGCCAAGCACCGAACCTAGCCGTGATCCAGATATATGGACAGACTCTACCCCGGATCCCTGTCATCCTCGCGGGTAAACAACTACATGCTCTACTCGATTCAGCTGCAATGCACAACTTCGTGAGAGCTGCCCACCTCGACCACGGTACACGGATCCAACCGCTGAAGCTATCTGTACTGCTTGCCAACCGTCCCACTAGCTGTGAAATGGCCATACAAGGACATCTGGAACTCCAGATCCAACAGCACATTCAAAATATTCCCTTCCTAGGTCTACCTGACCTACGCGAAGACATCATCTTGGGACGACCATGGTTTCGGGAGAATAAGGCAGTGCTTGACTTTGAGCAAGACAGGCTAATCTACGGCAAGACGCAGCAAGATACAATCTTCTGGATAGCGCAACCACCAGTCTCAGTAGAGATGGACACTCACCTGGTTGACAAGTTACTAGAAGACATGCCCAGCGACCAGCACCGACGGTTAACAGTATTACTGCAACAACACGCAAAATTGTTCATGGAGCAGATGCCACTCTCCATCACCACGGCCGCCACCATGAAAATTCAACTCAACAGCTCAGAAATACGCATCCAGCGGCCTTACCGATACTCATGGGAGAAACTGCAAATTATCGAGTCCGAAGTTGCCGCCCTCAAGGAACGCAACCTGGTAGAAGCCAGTGATTCGCCTTACAACTCTCCAATTGTCGTTGTCCCCAAGAAGGATGGCACATCACGGTTCTGCATTGATTACCGATGGCTGAATTCCATCACCATTCCAGCCACGGCACCGCAGATGACCCTACAGGACGTCATTTGAAGCCTGGGAACTTCAAAAATATTCAGCTCACTCGACCTACGGATGGGATACTGGCAGATACCACTCACACCCCAGTCTCGACCTTACACGGCCTTCACCACTCCCTACGGCGAAAAGCTACAATATAAGGTCATGCCTTTCGGCCTACGAAATGCACCCAGCTGCTTCCAATCCATGATGAACAAGGTACTGAGTGGATAGGTCAACAAGTTCTGCTACGCTTATCTCGACGACATCATTGTGTACTCAGATACCTGGGAAGAACACTTACTCCACTTAGCCAAAGTGTTTGAACGGTTAAATCTATACAATCTCTCTGTCTCAGCAGCAAAATGCCAGATCGGCCGCAAGCAACTAGAATACCTCGGTCACATAATCACCTCCGAGGGCAACCAAGCAGAACCGCAGGCTATCCTAGCTGTGACTTCTGCCCAACCACCCACCACCAGAAAGAAACTGCGAGAATTTCTCAGAGTAGTCGGCTGTCTACGAGAATTTTCACCCAACGCCGCTGACGTTTGTGCGCCTCTGTCTGAGCTACTTAGCACGAAGACATGATAGAAATGGTCACCAACAGAAGAGACAGCTTTCCGCCGCCTACAAGCATTGACCGCCAACATCCAACCACTCTGTCGACCAGATTTCTCCAAGACCTTCATCCTACAGACAGATGCCAGCAAGGTCGGTATAGGGGCTGTCCTATACCAAGAAATCAACAATGACCGTAAGGTGATCGCATACGCCAGTGCCAAGCTGAACCACACGGAACAACAGTATCACAGTAACGAACAAGAGTGCCTTGTGGTTGTCTGGGCAATAAAGCGATATCGCCCTTACCTGGAAGGCAGGCCATTCATACTCCGTACCGACAATAAGGTGATTACCTGGTTACAAACTGCAAAGGACTGCCGCGCCAAACTCACTCGATGGGCCCTGCTCCTACAAGAATTTGACTTCACCCTAGAACACTGCCCGGGTAAAGAGAATCAGTTCGCCGACGCACTGTCATGGCAACCCGACAACGAAAAAGTTGAGGAGACCAGTCAACAACTAGAACGAACCATGCCTCCCGACATCCTGCCAGTCACCAGTGAACCCGCTACGCTAGCAAGCATCGCAACCGAAACTGAACTGTTAGAAGAGATTCGGAAAGCACAGGCCACAGACAACCAGATCAACGTGCAGGTGCAATGATGGATGGAGATCGAACCCCGACCGTTGGAGGATCAACCGGGAACAGATCAAGTATTCCTCACCAGTTACCGCCTACACAACCGACTCTGGGAGAAGAAGACATGTGACGGTTGGCGAATAGTCATACCGCCCAACTTTTGCACCCGGCTACTGTTCCGCTATCACGACAATGATCTAATGGGACATCCAGGCTACACCGAAACCTACCGAAACATCGCTACATACTACACTTGGCCCCGTATGAAGGCGCAGATAACCGTGTACGTACAAAATTGCCTGCTGTGTAGCTGCTCAAAAGCGTACAACCGGAATCATGAACCTACGCAACGACCGCGACGGTCTACTAGACCATGGGAAACCGTATGTCTCGATCTGGTGGGCCCCTACCCACTCTCCAAGCGAAGAAATCGATTCATATTGGTCATCACTGATTCTTTCTCCAGGTGGATAGAAGCCTACCCGCTGCCTCACGGCAACGCCAACACGATTGGCCACACGATGGATACGCACCTGTTTCCCAGATGGGGATACCCAAAAATCCTACTCTCCGACAATGGCACTCAGTTTACGGGGAAACTATGGAACGAACTCTGCCTCAAATGGGGAGTCTTACACTACACCAGGCCAATTTATCACCCCCGAGCCAACCCTACCGAGAGAAGGAACCAGGAACTCAAGAAGGGACTACAGATCCGCCTACAAGAACAACACCAAGAATGGGAGAACCAACTACCATCCGTGCTATTCACCCTGCAAAATTGACAGAACACGGCAACAAGATACAGCCCCAGTCAAATCCTGTTTGGCCAAACCCTTCCACGGCCAGGGGAATGGAGCCACTGGCCCAAAAATCAACTCGAACCGCACAAAGACCATATTAACCAGCGTCTACACACGCTAACCGCAATCCAACACAAAGCCGTGTTGAACCAAGAAAATTATCTAATAGGGAGGGAGACCCGATAGCCGAGAAACAGCCTCGTTACCAGATCGGCGATCAGGTGCTCACATGGAATCATCAACTCCAAACAAGGCTCAGAAATTCCACTCGGGCCTAGCACCCAGATGGAAGGGACCATATATGGTCGCCCACAACCAAGGAGCTGTCTACTGGATCACCCGTGACAACGAGACCATCAAGGTGTACGAGACTCAACTACGCCCGGCTCCAACCACCGACCAGCAACATCTCTTGGAATAACAACCCACCTGTTGGGGGAGACCCTTCTGGTCTTATTTCTGTAATTATTGACAACAACCCACCTGTTGGGGGAGACCCTTCTGGTCTTATTTCTGTAATTATTGACCACAACCCACCTGTTGGGGGAGACCCTTCTGGTCTCACTTCTGTAAAATTATCGCCCAATGGCACTTTTGTATATTTTGTAAACATTGTATCTTGTTTTTTGCAATCAATAAATTCTCGCCGTGGCTACCTCAAACAGTGGGGGGGGGAATTGATACCTCCCTCGCGTTCGCTACCTTTCAGCCTGCTGCTCTGCTCTGCTCCCCATGCCACGCATCAACCAAATGAGTGGTTGACCCACCCGCCACCAAGGTGCACCTCAGTCGCCGCCACCCGTTCCTGCGTTTCTATTGGCTGAGCACCGCCGGCCAATAGCAGCGCAGGTGAACTCGGGGACTGTGAATAAGAGGGGGCTACTCAGCTACCCTCGATAGCACTTGCTCACTAGCAGCCTTCCACTGAAGAGCCAGAAGAGACCACCAGCCAAGACCACTACCAGAGACCACTACCAGCCGAGACCACTACCGAGACCAGGAGCAGAGCAGCGAGCAGGCCAATGAGGGAATCACGGCGAGACTAACCGCAACCTGAGGTGTCTTCCTTGTGTGCCTAAGAAGATAATTTTGAATAAAATTTAGAATTTAGAAATAGGCCGGCACATCTAGAAAATACCTGAGTCTATACCTAATTCATGCAGGTGAACGGGCTAGAGTCAAGAAAACTTCAATTAATCTTGCCATGCCTGATTTAATAGGTTTATACTATAGAATAACACTACAATTTGAAATAATAGAAAAATACAAACAGTTTCAATAAACATTGGCAGCTAAAATCGAACAACAGAAACAACAATATCATGTTACTTTGTTGACATTCTTCATCTGATTCGGGGGCGCATTACTATCCCCGTTTAGATAGCAATACGTCACAAAACCAAACAATACCAGTCATCAAATAACAAATAATTAACTTCAACATAAAATTACTCAAGAAAGAAAAAAACCCGTTGAACCCAAATTTCGTCGATAGTAACCCATATAACCCATTTCATAATAATTTCGAATCCCCACTTTTTATTGACATTCTCGAATGAACCTTTGTTTCACTACACTGCACTTTTGTTGGTTTGTACGTTGCTTTATCGTCGGGGTTACAGTACCTTGTTTTTGGCGGTGAGCTTTTACCGGTTGAATTTGGCTTGACGGCGATGTCCTCTTACGTCCCTAGACCTGTCGTCTGAACGGGTGTCTTGAAGCGGTTTTACATAAAGTTGCGGAACCAAAGGGGTGGTAGCACAAGAAGTTGGTTTGGGGACACACATGAACCGCTGTAAATAAATGTATTACAGCATTAATTTCTAACTCTTCCTACAATTCATCAAAAGCTAAAACAGGAGTTTATTCTGTTATTTAATTTAGATTTTATCTTGACGTTCTGATTTCATTCTCAAAATTTAACAGATTTAAAACAAATTTACTTGCCAGAGTGTCATTGAAATACAATGTAACCTTTATGAAAACATCCGTAATAAATTAATATAATGCGTTTAGAAAATGAATACTTCATTAATTATGATGTAACTTATATGATATTTTTCGTTTGGATTGCGAAATCAAATACAATTTTTCATATAGTAGCTCGGCTAGTATTGTTGGAAACTTGTGCGCTAGCCAACATTTATTTTATTTATTATTTATGAACTTTAGGACGCAATCCAAGTGTAAATAACGGGCATTCGCCCAAAACTGCTCAGAACCTTAATTAAAAATGAACATTCATTAACATTAATTTCCTGGAAAAGAAAAACTTTCTTCTTCGTCTATTAAGATTTCTATCATAAAAAATTTACTAAATCATTCGAAAGCCTTAATGACATAAGAAAACAGAGTCTGAAAAATATAAATTATAAAATGTCATAAACTCAATATGAACAATTCTTAAAAGTTTCATTCCAATTTAAAGGCTATCTTCCTGACTTTCAGCAATACTCTACGATAATATATCTCCAGAAACAATAACTCAAATGTAACGTAACTGAAAACTTTCTATACTTCTGTAGAAAAAAATTTATAAGTATCTTCCATCACTAATAAAATCAAAAGGATTATTCTCAATCAATATTATTAACTTGAAAAATAACAGGCTTAATTAATTCAATACTCTTATGGAAGTTTCAATCAATAAAACTCCCTAAATTATATTTTAACCTTATTTTACGTACCTTAGCGGTTATTTGAAGAAACAATTATTCGTACATGATGAAGAAACACAATTAAACCTTTCAGGACATGGCACTACTAGTAAATTTAAACATTAATAAAAATAAAACTAGCTCCTACATTAACTACGGAAATAAACTTATAAACTTGCCCAAAAAGGGCGAAACATAATGACTACATCTTTACTCTCGTAGTGCTCCTAGCAAAGTGTCCTCCGGAACGTAATCTGGTCTGTCGGCTGGGGAATCGCCCCACTACTGTATTTAGAAACAGGTCTCCTATTGGGCGAATGGAATCAATTTGACCAATCGTCGCGTGGCTTCTACAGCCTTTGGACCAAATAGTAACTGCAAAATCGGTAGTTTGTTATAATTTCAATGCTTGCTGTTTTCCAACTTATCGCATTTTATGTCGCGACAAGAAGGCTAAGTTTTAGAGATAATTCCATAATCTACATTCCTCGACGACTCGGAGCCACAATTTTTAAATATCTATCATGGGAAACTCGAAGTCATGGCCGTTCATAATAGAGAGAGAAAATAATTTATTTCTGCTAACTCACTTACAATAATGGCTCTAGTCTATTGCGTATTAAATTTACTATTATAACTTGGGAAAAGGCCTGAATTAAAGACAGTGCCCGGCACACTCCCCTTCCTTCCGGTGTGAAACACGCAAAAAGAAATCTAATCAGGATATGGTACCATAGAGGCATTCTGTATGATTTGGAGAGTCGAATTTCTGGATTGATAGTAGGATCCAATTTGAAGCGGGCCCTCTTCAAAAGAAATCTCTTTAATCATTCCGAAATTCAGCAAAATGTATGATTTGGAGATTTGTGGCAAGAGTCTTTAAAACTGTGGCAAGAGTCAGGACAAAACAATATGGACGTGTCCACCTTTTAAGTAGGTACTAAAGACGGACCGAGTATAATAATCTTGAATACTTCAATCACTTTATTGAGTCCCTGGTTATTTTCTTGGCAAACTCTAACAAGGGAAAACGTTTAAAAGACATCATAGTTTTAATTGGTTCTATGTTACTCTGCTGTTGTAAAATATGAAGTACGTTTGATCATAATAGTAAAGGATGAAACTTTTTCACTCAGCTGAATGTATTGAAATCTAACTATCATTACTATAGAGTTGAGAGTGCAATATATTTTTAACAATATAAAGCAATTCAGTAGGCAATACTATTCTACATAGACTACGATTCAAAGATAATAATGGTTGAAACTGCAACGCTAGCGAGTCATCGGAGAGCAATGACACACGCTTGATGTACATTCCGTAGCTATGAAACTTTCTATCCATTATTGTATTCCAGCAGGAAATCTCTATCACTGAATTGTATTAAAGTGAACTAAAACGGAATCAGTTGAACTGAATAAACCTATGATAAGATTATAATTGTATTAATCATGGAAGGTAAACTAATAAAGAATAGGGATATCAACAAAATAATATGAAATATAAAGCGAATAGAATATAAAATATGAGGCCTTAGACATTATTCTTATTATTTTATGAATTGGAATATATATATTATCTATATGTACTAACTCCTAACTATGTGAATGTATAATTCTTAACTATGAATGGATGAGTATTAAGCTATTGAAAATGGGTATAGTATAGAATATTATGATAAATCGTCTTATGCTAAATAACTTATTATTATTATTATTATTAGAGACATCATTTACATACATAGTATTATGACTGTTGATGACTTCAAAAATTGATCATCACCCGATTTACCAAACAATCAATTATCTACTACCGTGGGAAAACTGTACAATCATTTACCACGAGTATGCAGCCGATCAATGAAATAAAATTAAACCTAATTCACCTACCTAAATATATTTAATATTACGAAGTTAATAACATAATTTAATGACTAATCTAGTTGCGCAAGTTATTTACATTCCGGAATTTCTTCTATATACATTATATTGTCACGTAACAAGATCTTTGACTAATAAACCCTTCATGAACCCGTAATGAATCCTTCTAACAAATACGGTAAATATCTTTATCATAACTCTTTTTCTCCTTTCTCCTTCTCATTCATTAGGAATCATCTCGTTGAGTGTATAGAGACAAGGCTACAGAGTGGCGCCATACTCACAAAAACTTATCCAATTATAACTCACGACAAAAAATCTTGTCTTTAATAGACTGATCTGTTTCCTATTTTTTCTGATCTGTTTCGGATATTTTTCAACATGACTCAAGCGTGATTTTGCATTATAATATTCCAGTAGGAAACCATTATGACAGAACGCTAGTCAAAACAAAACTATGATCGAGTGCCAGGCTATAATTGACAATTATTTTATACTTCGCTTGTCACTAGAGTATTGTAATTTTCTCACTGCCTACTACTTCAACTGGATAAATTGACTCGACAGCGATCATGGTTATTTATCTCAAACTCAAAGTACGTGACATTTTCTCTAAACACTGGAAGCATACTTTTCATCACATGATTTAATAATATGAAAATTCAACTCGATCAACTAGCTTGGGACTGCTAATGCTTGACTCCTGATTATCAACATTATGAAATTTACCAATACATTAACACATTAATAGGCTACTAATACACTATTACTGATTCTCAAGTTCACTGACATTTTCAACCTTACTGGAGCCTCACATAATTATTTCTCAACAATAAATTTCATATCCAACTAGTTTCAATTACTCTACTAGATATCAAAATATCCCAACTTATTCACATGGAAAACTTGATTGCAATTTTACGATTCATCAGTAAAAAAATTTATCATTTCATTAAAGATTTTCCTATTTTTTTTTTATTTATTAATACCTTTTGACTACTTATCTCTAAAGGGTCCTACTACTGTTAATTACCTCAATTTAATTTTCCCAACAAAAATTCTATTTCCTTTTGACACGAATTTTCCTACATATTTCTACTTTCATATCCCCAATTAAATTTTTAATCAACCTTTCAACTCTCAACTACAGAATAATTTAAACTCATGCTTAACTCAAGAGATTTTCCCTTTTCATTTCAAATTCAACTAGAAGAATTTTACTGTTAATTTTATTTTGATTTAACCCGTTCAGTACTGTTCCAATATTTATTTCTACTTTCACTGATAACCATTTTAACATTACCTAGGTACTCGAAAAAGTTTCTCTGTTATTTTATTTGTATACCTTAACTAATCACTTTAAATATTCATTGTCTAAAACTTTCAATTTTTGTTACCATACCAAGTTTCTAAGCAACTTTAAACTCAATAATACCCCTTTTTTTACCAATTTTTACTTGTGTTTTTGCGGCTGACTTTCCTACCAAACATTAACGAACCTTTTGACTGGGCTTCCCTAAACTGCATTACGCTGATTGTTTTCCTTACAATCACTACGAAGACTCACTAAATATTCTAGATTTCGGTTTACGTTATTCTACTGACGAGCCCCATAACTCTCGAATGAACCAGACCGCTTACTAGATACAAAAAAATCTTAGCTCACACCATCTTCGGTGCCTTTCGCTAAAATTATACAATTCCACCGTACAAATTTGCAAGGTTAGTCACAGCTAGATTCCTTGATTTGTTACATGGACAACTCTCGGGCAGTGCTCCGTTCTCTCTGGACACGGACCTACACTCGCGCCGATTACCTAAATTCAACAACAACACACACAGGCAGGACATCCCCTTGTCCTCCTCTAAATCTTGAGTCTCAACTAAACAAACAAAAAAATTCCCCACAGCCTACAGGAAACGTCACCAACACAACGGATCTTTACACTATCACTACTTGCGTGCCTACCGCAAAAATCACACCAAAAAAAAATATTTCCAATAATAAAACTGATTCACCTTTTCGAGAATAAACATTACTGATAAAGGGACTTAACAACCTCATCTCAATTAACTTATTTTTATACAAATTCCCAAGGATTTGATCATCGTTTCAAATTTAATCTACAATATCTAATTATTTAGTTTAAACATCTCAAGTCCAAAACTACTCATCAACTTTTCAAAACTACATATCAACAATAACTAATAAAACCGTTTCCTATTTATTCTCTGATTACCTTCGATCTACCTAAACTTATCAAAAAAATTTCCTATTTTCCTCAAACATTCTCCCATAATAATTTCCGAATTTTCCTAATTTACTTGGGTTGACCTTTAAAATCTCAATATTCCCTTTCACTACTACTATAATGATATTCAACTACCAGACGTGAGACCAGAATACGTACGTTGACATTACAATAATTTCTATCATCATTCACGGAATTACAGAATACAAAAATTTATTCAGCACTTAGAATCAGTTGTTTTTCACCTATCTTAGTTTCTTCTACCAATTTTTATTCTACCGTTAAACCTATTTGTCAATAATCAATTTCAATTTGAAGTTTCAGAATACTTTCAACTTAAGCATCAATGATACCTAACTTTATCTTTAAGCACTTCAAAAGATTTTCATTTTAATGGTTTAACATAACTGAATAACTTTCCTGTTTCATCTACAATTATTTAAACTTCAGAAAAATTGGAGTAGCAACTATAAATTATTCATTCAACTCCCAACCCAAAATATTGACAGTTAACACGTTCACAGAATGAATTATTAAGTATAGACTCAGAAAAATTGATCTAGTATTATTAGAGTAAGTTATGAAAAATTTAATTTTTTAGAAAATTTGAATTGCAGAGATTTAAATATCTCTAGACAGCAGAGTCGGCGCAGTTGTGTGCCTAAGAAGATAAAAGAGATAATTTTGAATAAAATTTAGAATTTAGAAATAGGCCGGCACATCTAGAAAATACCTGAGTCTATACCTAATTCATGCAGGTGAACGGGCTAGAGTCAAGAAAACTTCAATTAATCTTGCCATGCCTGATTTAATAGGTTTATACTATAGAATAACACTACAATTTGAAATAATAGAAAAATACAAACAGTTTCAATAAACATTGGCAGCTAAAATCGAACAACAGAAACAACAATATCATGTTACTTTGTTGACATTCTTCATCTGATTCGGGGGCGCATTACTATCCCCGTTTAGATAGCAATACGTCACAAAACCAAACAATACCAGTCATCAAATAACAAATAATTAACTTCAACATAAAATTACTCAAGAAAGAAAAAAACCCGTTGAACCCAAATTTCGTCGATAGTAACCCATATAACCCATTTCATAATAATTTCGAATCCCCACTTTTTATTGACATTCTCGAATGAACCTTTGTTTCACTGTACACCGCCACGCCAGCTGCGCCCCAAGACTTAGCGCCCCAGCCTAACAACTGGCGCGCGGTTCTGGATGCACGGGTTGGGTGCCGAACCGACATCGGAGTGTGTGCAGCGGAAGCCTACGACCCTGCCTGCCCGGGGTTTGACCGAAGGCCCCTTCTAAACGAGGAAGTGGTCTCCTCTCGGCGGAGATTTGGCACGACCTCTGGCTAGTAGATCACCCGGTCAGCCCTCTCCGTAGCCCGGGTAAACCAGAGTGGAGACTGCGAACCATTGACTTGAGCCCCTGCCGGCCTGCTCTCGCACCAGACGGACCTGCCCGGGACCCTCGCGCGGCGTGGTATCGCGCCAGTTGACGACTACTAAACATCTAGCCTGCCTTGGTCCCTTTTAGGGCCACCAGCAACAATCTTGGTCCCTTTTCAGGGCCACCAGCAACAAACTTGGCCCTTTTTGGGCCACCAAAAGCCATTTTTTCAGACAGTGGTAACAAACCCCTTGCTCGACCCGACTGACTAGCCCAATTGATGAACGAGCCACACCCTCCGCCATATCAACTCCAATAAAAAATTGTGTTGAAATGTTCACCTAAAATATGTTGAAACTATCTATGTTGTAATTTCATTAAAAATGAAAAATCCATAATGTTCTTAGCAATAATGAAGTAGACTGGAATTGTTTCAAATAAAATAATGAAAATATAAGTGTTCTGAACAAAGCTCAGGCTAGAGTTACTAGTGGACTGTAATTTACTATTCAAATTATCAAATACAAACAAGGAGCAAAATTTAATCTTCAATTTGAGCCAGGTTATTGGTACAGTTAAACATTGGTACAGTTGTTGGTTATTGTTATTAATGAACAATAAAAAAAGAGCAAAAACTCACCAGATTTAATCCAATTTTGTCTACTTGCCCTTCGAAGCCTTTATTAGGTGTTTTGGTCAGATTCAGGTGGAAAGAAATCTGGGAAAAAGAT
>NC_052512.1:28768199-28790699 GCF_014356525.2 Nilaparvata lugens
TAAAATAACATAAGTAACATAGTATTTTCTATCGACCTCTCTCTGCTTTCAACTCGGGTGACCTGTTGACAGTATGTCTTGAAGGAGATTAGCTTTTGATGTTAGCATTTCTGATACACCAACCCCAACTGACATTAGCCCTTTCCACACCGATATCTCGCCGACATAACATAAAGACAGGATGCACTCTGATGAACAATATTACAGGAGGCTGTGGTTTATGAATGCGCAAGGTCTACTGTTCACAGAAGTTCTAGTAATAATTTATTGAGAATGCTCATAATTTAAAAAGAATCGGTTGATACCAAACGACGAAAAGAGATCAGCCTTCTTCAATTCTAATACTATTAGTTCTGTGAACAGAAGACCTCGCGCTGTTATAAACCACAGCCTTCTCTGTCCGTATTGTTCATCAGTGTAAATTCTGTCCTGTCCTGTCGTGTCGGCGAGATATCGGTGTGTAAACGATTAAAGGCCGTTTGAGTTGTTTTATCAACATTAATCATAATTTAATGTAAACAAATGCTACTATATCAAAAGCTTACCGAGTTGAAAGCACAGAAAAGTCGGCAGAAAATACTATGCTACTTCGAGTTATCAATATTGCATGAGTCATTTAATAATGCATGCAATAAATGAACTCAACAGCTGATTCATTAATTTATTTTCATTACATACAAAGGCTCACAGAAATCCAAGAACCAAAATCTGGTGTGGCGCACTCACACAACATTCCTTGCCGTTATGAAAATTGATCACCTGACGCTAGTGTTTCCACGCATCTCAAAGCTACTATTCAAAGATTTTAGTCAGCTGGTGAGAGGGCAATAACGCTGGAGACACACATGAGGTCTGCTATCTCTTCATAGTGAATGATTTAATAGAATCAACAATAATTTGCAATTGAATATTCTCGAATTTAAAGCTTATTTTCAATTTTAGGTGAAAATGTTACTGAACATTAATTGTACAGATTTTCATGCTCAATCTACTTCACTTGACTTTTTTTTGTTTAAATTGTATCTGAAGCCTGATAATTGGGAATCTAAAATCGAACTTTGCCTTGATGGGGCGGAGCTCCTGAAGTTTTACTATATGGGACTTGTGGCAGTTGATAGAGCTTATCGATGCCTATTTTTAGGTATGAATTTGATCAAAATCGTTGGAGCCGTTTCCGAGAAAATCATGAAAAACCATGTTTTTGACAACATTTTCGCCATTTTAGCCGCAATCTTCAATTGCATTCGACGAAATAGTTCGTGTCGGATCCTCATAGTGAAAGGACCTAAGTTCCAAAATTTCAAGTCATTCCGTTAATTGGGAGATGAGATATCGTGTACCCAGACGCACATACACTCATACACACACACACAACACACACACACACACACACACACACAACCACACACACACAACACACCACACACACACCACACACACCACACACACACACACACACACACACACACATATATACAGACCAATACTCAAAAAACCAGTTTCTGGACTCAGGGGACCTTGAAACGTATAGAAATTTAGAATTGGGGTACCTAATTTTTTTCGGAAAGCAATACTTTCCTTACCTATGGAATAGGGCAAGAGAGTAACAAGTACGCAATTGAAACAACAATTCCACTTATCTACATTATGGAATATGATAAAAAAGAAGAAGAAATCAAAAAGCATTTACACAGTTGAAATGATCAAACTAATTAGATTCTTATAAAGAAAAAATGTGAGAAGAGAGAAAAAGTATTTACTCAGAATAATCAAATTAATTCCATTATTATAAAGAAAAATGTGAAAAGAGAGAAGATTAAACAATCCTTCCCAAAGATTCTAGAGGAAAAACACAATGAAAAAAAACAATTTGAAGATTACAGGGAAAAAAATTATAAAAGAAACAAAAAGCTAAGTAAACAGAAAAAAAAATCTTAAACTAGAAGAGCTCTAGCCAGAGTTTACGAAACAATTTATCTCAAAAACGAGCGT
Organism: Nilaparvata lugens; assembly: GCF_014356525.2. Classification (NCBI taxonomy): domain Eukaryota; kingdom Metazoa; phylum Arthropoda; class Insecta; order Hemiptera; family Delphacidae; genus Nilaparvata; species Nilaparvata lugens. The sequence goes on from NC_052512.1 coordinate 28,770,192, forward strand.
CTATGATGGATGATTATAGACCTATAGTCTGATTTCTACCGTAATATCGACTTATGAAGGAGGCTCTTTTTCCTTTTATATCATCCTCAAAATGCAAAATATCCAAAAACATTGTATATACATACGTCGACGTGCAATTTAAAAAGGAACATACCTGTCAAATTAATGAAATCTGTTGCCGCGTTTGCCGTTATTGCGCAACATAATATAAACTTATAAACAAATATAAACATAAACATAAGCATAAAGAGAAATGCAAAACATCAACTTGAATCGTAGCCTAACTTCGCTCGGTCATTAATAACCAGTCCAATTTGCCAGGTTGACATTGAGTTGAGGAAAGTTTCTGAACCTGATTTGAGTCTGTCACTTTATCGGTTAGACCAGTTGAGAGCTTATCTAATATCTATACTATAATAAGGGATGAACTGGCTTATACACGTACGGGATAAGAAATATGTTGAGGCAGCATCACGTCTGAACTACTGGGCTGATTAACTGACATTTGCCTATAGAGTCCTAATAACCGAGGATGGTTATAGGCCTATTTCAAAACCTTCAAGATTTTCACTCGGTCAAGTTTTTCAGTTTTGAAAAAGACCCATGCGGAGCGCAGTTCCCTGCTAGGATGAACATGAAGAGAAAATTTTTTGCAGTTAAGAAGTTGATATTGTGGTAATTATTCATACTGATGAAAAAGACTAAGAAATGTCCAAAACCACAGATTTATTAATACTTAGAAAGACCGGTTACATTTTTAGTCAATACTTTCTCCATCTACATATTTGTTTTATTATCTTTTACACTTGTTTTCTTGGTTCTAATTTTGTACTGAAAGTAAATTCTATTATCATGGCGATTCTGTTGCTAAGTCGCCATTTTGTCACACCGTTGAGTGGAGGGACTGTCTAGCTGGCCAATGGCAGGCGTTCATGCCCTTGACCAATAGCAGTACTAGCCTACTAGTATAAATTCTGTTGCTCTTGTATTCAGTTTTAGTTTATCAGAGATTGTCAGGTGTAATAACCGAAACCGGTCTTTCCAAGTATCAATAGATCTGTTGGTTTTGACAATTTCTTAGTCTTTTCATTCGATGAAAAGAAATTGAAACCGTCGATTTGAATCTTGGATCTCACTTCGCTCGGTCCATATATTAAAGATGAAGTGAATAATGTAGAACCATTGAAGTTATTCTGTGCTATAGCTGGATAATACCAATCTCCTACAAGCGTATTGCCCGCCTTTGTGTGGTTAGTGTCAGCGTCTCTCCCGGGAATTAGTCAGAGTTCAGAGAGACTTCAAACAGGATTGTGGAGAGTGGAGAGAAAAAGCAAATTGAATTCAGTTCTCGAGCCTCACTCAAAGTCAAAGCAATCTATGGTAGCCTCGCTAGACCTTGATTTCCCCCTCATTTAACTGCATAGGTAGCCTCGCTAGACCGTTGATGTTTCCCCCCCTCATTTACTGCATTTCTCATGGCTAATTAATATTGATGCTGAGGATACCTCAGAATTCTCTGCCACAAACTATATTATCCCTCGATAATTGATCCAGAAAGTGAATCTATCTATATTTATAAAAGCGAAATGGCACTCACTCACTGACTGACTGACTGACTCACTCACTCACTCGCAGAACTAAAAATCTACTTGGGATTTTAACAATTCATGGTCAATATGTACTCAATGTGATCCTGTTTTTAAGGAAGCAGTCCAATCCTGTTATATTTAGCGAGTAATTTCTGTATATCTGTTTATATTTTTTGATTTTTATATCTGGTTATTCATGTTCAACGGATCTCGTAAACGGCTCTAACGATTTTCACGAAATTTGGAACATAGTAGGTTCATGATATAAAAATTCGATTGCACTAGGTCTCATCCTTAGGAAAACTCGCTGAACGAAATTAAAAGGATAATTCATCCTTGGCTGAAACAGCTGAGACTTTCGTCGTCTTTGGATAGTAAAAAAGTGAGCGAGTGATTCTGTGGAGAATCAAAATATCGCATTCCCGAAATTCATAAGCTGATGTATAGCCAGCTGTAAAATATAAACACGATCATTTTAGAGAATCGTGTTCTGTTCATCAATAAATAAAAATAACGAGCGGAGCTTGGTGCTCTGATATTGTAGAATCAAGAAATCAGACTAAAAACTATAATACCCGTTTTGGCCCAATTACTGAGAGAAATAGATTCGATTTTTTGAGAAAAAACAATTTTCAAGGGGGAAAATGATGTTTTTGAGAAAAAAAAATTTTTAAAGGGGGGAAATTTGCTATCAATTACCAGGTGATTCAAAGTTAATTTTTTATTTATTATTATTATTCATTTATTATTAATTTATTAATTTATTTATTATTTATTTATTTATTTATGGATTTATTTATTATTTAGTTAAATTTATTTATTTATTTATTTATTTATTTATTTATTTATTTTTTATTATTCATTTATTTATTATCTATTTATTTATTATTTATTTATTTATTTATTTATTTATTATTCAGTTATTTATTTATTTATTTATTTATCTATTATCTATTTATTTATTTAATTATTTATTATTTATTTATTTATTTATTTATTTATTCATTTATTATTTATTTTTTATTATTCAATTTATTTATTTATTTAGTTATTTATTATTCATTTATTTATTTATTTATTATTTATTTATTTAGTTTTTATTTATTTATTTATTATTTATTTATTTATTATTTATCTATTTATCTATCTATTATTTATTTATGTATTATAATTTTTACAAAGTAGCACTGATTGGAGAGAAAAACTAAGGATACTCCTTGTACCATTTTCTCACAAATTAGATAATATTTTAAAAGTCGAGATGGGGTTATAGTTTCACTTTTCCAAAAAAATAGTCCATTTTCACTAAAAAAAGACAACGAAAACTAAGAATTTTAAATTTCAATGGTTAAAAACAGAATAAAAAACAAAAATATTACACTCAAATCACTATTAATTGGAACATTTTTGCGTAATTTGACAAAATTTAGAGCCAGAAAAAACACAACTCACTATTCAGAACAGCTGTTGATTAGACATCAAAATTTTTCGGAAAAATTTGAAGGAATATTTGTTGAGCTTATCTCTGTATTTTAAGGAGTTTGACAACAGCAATCGTTGATTTATTTTGCATTTTATTTTTGTACAAACTATAGTTAAGACGTATATATGTAATCTCAAACTGACGATATTCATATGTATTTATATGTATGAATAAAGATTTTTCTATTCTATTCTATTCATATAGAGTCTTGAACAACCAAAGATGGTTATTTGCCTATTTTCGATTCTTCAAAATTTAATTATGTCGAGTTCTCAATTTGTTAAGTTTTCAATTTGTCATGCTTCCAGTTGTTGTATAGGAGGAGCTGAATATTTCTTTCGGAAGGGAAATTAGATGTATGATTTGGGATCGTATTCCTATGGAAATAATTAATTGAATTTCAAATTTGGGTGTTATTTAAGTTCGATCCAAGTCATAGTTAGTGCTATGTGCACATAATCAGATATTTACATTCTAAAGAGTTCTAAACTCTTAAAAAAGCTCCAACTAACTTCTACAGTGTGGTCCACGTCATAATGGCAGTGGAGAAAGGTAGCAGAACAACGTTGCCGATCCTCTGTCTTGTCAATGCCTTCTTTAGACGATAGCTTATACAGGTTTATTGATGTAATATTAACTGTTTATTCCCGTTTTAATAATCAATATATAATATATTATTAAGCAAGAAATTATATTTTTCAATAATTTCATAATGAATTTTAATGATCAAGATGAAATATTTTGTTTATTAATTCTTCATTGTTAAAAGATGATCTGGCAACAGAGCAAAGAGAGAAAGAGAGAGCGGTATCTGCTTTGTTGAATGGGATACTAATACCATTGCCAGTCAAAAAATCTGGTGTGGCGTACTCACACAACTTTCCTTGCCTTTATGAGAATTGATCACCTTACGCTAGTGTACACGCGCATCTCAAATCTACTATTCAAAGATCTGCCAGCTGGTGACAGGACAATAGCGCTGCAGACACACGAAGTCTGCTATCTCTTCATAGTGAATGATTTAATAGAATCAACAGTTGCCAACCGTTTGCATTATTGAATAAACACATTTTCTCGAATTTCGAGCTTATTTCAATTAGGTGAAAATGTCACTGACATTAATTGTAGAGATTTTTATGCTTAATCTTTTCCATTGAAATTTTTGTTTAAATTGTATCTGAAGCCTGATATTGGGAATCTAAAATCACACTTTGCATTGATGGGCGAAGCTCCTGAAATTTTCACAGATATGGGACTTGTGGCAGTTGATAGAGCTTATCAATGACTATTTTAGGTATGCATTTGATCAAAATCGTTGGAGCCGTTTTCGAGAAAATCGCAAAAAACCCTGTTTTTGACAACATTTTTGCTATTTTAGCCGCCATCTTGAATTGGATTTGTTCGAAATTGTTCGTGTCGGATCCTTATAGGGGAAGGACCTTAAGTTCCAGATTTCAAGTCATTCTGTTAATTGGGAGATGAGATATAGTGTTCACAGACGCACATACACTCATACACACACACACACACACACAACAACACACAAATACAGATCAATACCCAAAAACCACTTTTTTGGACTCAGGGGACCTTGAAACGTATAGAAATTCAGAAATTGGGGTACCTTAATTTTTTCGGAAAGCAATACTTTCCTTACCTATGGTGATAGGGCAAGAAAAGTAAAACTGTCATTATAACGTGGTAGGTTTACATGAATTTGGGTGATATTTGCGTGTTGACGTTCCAAGTTTTGACTTGAGAAATCCGCTCTTTATCAGCTCGCTGTGTCAACGTAATATTTATTCCATTTCAGAGCAGCTGAAAGATGACGATGACTCTATAAATCCACTGTCATTCAGGAGTATCCCGTCTTCAAGTCTATGTCACGCTCTGTAACGTGACTTGCGAGGAAATCAGAGTTTATTATTCGGCAAATAACGAGATACTTTTTAAAGGCTACTGACGAGCTAAGGTGCACGTATCGGAGATATAGTAATATATAAGTATATAATATAGATATACCTATATCACGCTCATAGGCTTGCCTCGTCAATTCGTTAACTCCCCTTCCTTCTCTATCAACTCTCTCTCTCTCTCACTCACTTCTCTTTATCCAAGAATCTTCCACTTCAACACTCTTTAACCTTCTTTTACTATGTTTTCCGATCTCTTCCCCGTTTTCCTCTCTTAGTCTATCGTATACGTTTCAGCTCATCACACCGTCTCACATTCTCCCTTCAATTTTTTCCCTTCTCTTGATCTTTTTCCCCTTCTCTTGATATTTTTTCCCTTCTGTTAGGCTCAACTCTTACTTTAACTCTTTACTCCCCTTCCTTCTCTATCAACTCTCTCACTCTCTCTCACTTCTCTATATTCAAGACTCTTCCACTTCAACACTCTTTTACCTTCTTTCACTATGTTTTCCGATCTCTTCCCCGTTTTCCTCTCTTAGTCAATCGTATACGTTCAACTCCTCATCTCACCGTCTCACATTCTTCCTCAAATTTTTCCTTCTCTTGATCTTTTTCCCCTTCTCTTGATCTTTTTTCCCTTCGCTTAGGCTCAACTCACACAACTCACATTTGGAGAAGGATGAGGAGTTCAAAGAAGAAGGAGAGACAGTGTGATGAAGAGTAAATCCGTGTGTGAGAGCGAGAGAGTAATAGAAGGTGAGAAAGATAACAAGGAGGGACAAAGGAGTAAGGCTCAACTCACACTTACGCGACTCAGGTCGAGAAGAGACTCGACTCTAGTGGAGAGCATGTGTTTCCAAATGGTGACACTCAGACCAGTCGACTCTAGTCTCCGCGACTGTCACCATTTGAAAACACATGCTCTCGACTAGATTCGAGTCTCTTCTCGACTAAAGTCGCGTAAGTGTGAGTTGAGCCTTACTCCTTTTCCCCCTCCTTGTTATCTTTTCCACCTTCTATTACTCTCTCGCTCTCACACACGGGTTACTCTTCATCACACTGTCTCTCCTTCTTCTTTGAACTCCTCACACTTCTCCCAATTGAACGAGCGTTAGCAAGCTCTCACTTTTGACTTACTGAAGGCCGAAGTCGTGTATGTTTACAAAACTTTAGTAAGAATGATCAATCAGCTTCAAATTTTGAACCGTACTCTTCGAACCTTTTTACAGGTCGAGTTCGTTGGACAACAAAATTGACTCACTCCTTCGTCCTTTTTCAGGATATAAGAGTAACATTGGAAGTGTAAAAAAAAAAATCTGGTGTGGTACACTCACACAACTTTCCTTGCTCATTGATCTATAAGCCTCATTCTTGCACGAGGATAATCTAGGGGAATAACATTATGCCGATTGGTGGCTAAATAATTTTATTAAAACAAACACTACGTTTACTATTGTATTGTTTTCAGAGTACATTTTCCTTTGTTTGAATTATGAAATTTGAGGATTTTTTAAAAGTTGTCAAAACAGCTGTTCTACAAATAAAATGATATCGACGTGTGTTCTTTTGAATAAACTGATCTACCCACCTACCTCAAGCACGAGAAGGAGGTTACATAGTGAATTCTCAAGGATGGGGTGTACCCCCTGTTAGTTTCTCAGGGAGGAGACTCATGCTAGTTAATGGAGCTGATTATAACTATACAGATTATGAATTGGAAAAAATCGGTCAAGTCATTTTGAGAAAATCGTGAAAAACATGGTTTTTTAGTGATTATCCGCCATTTTTCTCAAGAATATTACGGAGCTCCTGTAATTTTCCAGACACAACACACACACACACACAACACACACACACACACACAGACCAACACCCAAAAATCATGTTTTTGGACTCAGGGGACCTTGAAACGTATAGAAAACATGAAATCAGGGTACCTTAAAAGTTTTTGGAAAGCAATACTTTCCTTACCTATGGTAATAGGGCAAGGAAAGTAAAAATTGATGTGATTTATCATTTAGTCAGCTGAAGAATTCATTGCCTGCAATTGGAAATTTTTTCCATTCATTCATAACATCAAAAACATCTGTTTCCAATTTGAAAAAATACTCCTGCTCTGGTTTCAAGCACCCACCTCATTTCATCCATCAAATAACAGGAAATAGTTTAGGAACAGATTAGCTGGCTATTGGCGTTTACTTGCCAATTCCATGGGCAGTACTACTTTCCAGGATAGAATAAGAGAATCCAATACCTTTTTGAAACTTTCAAAGACGGTTAACAGCCTGTCTGCCCCTAAGAGGATTTCTTCAAGTTTGAAACTGTTGATTGGACTCAGAAAACATTCTCCACTTCTGTAGGTCCGTGTCTTCTCACCTGAATAGCGTCTCATTCATCCTCAAAGAGTATGTCAATTTCAGTTCAAAATTGGAGTCCATTCAGCTTGATTGGTATGAAGCCAGAGTTTCAACTGGACATTGTATAGAAAATGATAGAGAAAATTGACTGAATGAGCTAGTAACTTTGAAGCAATATGATTTTGTAAATGTCAGAAACATGGTTTTTGGAATGTGCAGGATAATCAATATCACAGTGTGACGTACCGGAAAGTAAGCTTTTACAATTGCATTACGTTAAAAGAGAACAATTTATTAATATGTATCACCATTTGTAACCAAGTTATAATTTTTTGTAAATATTGGGGGCTCCACCACTTCCCAGATGGGAAGAAGAGTTACGAAGGAGATACATAGCTGAAGATGGTAGAGCAGATATTTTAAAGAAATAGAAAGAAGAAAATATTCTAAGAAATACAAAATTTATTGGTTTACAATATTTTAAAAAGAAAATATTTTGAAATGTATAAGTTAAAAGTATATAATTTAGGCTATGATGAAAAGGAAAAACAGATATTATCGAACAAGTCTCAATTACCTTATTTAAAAATGAGTTTGTATTTATTTCAATTTGATTAATTTTTGAAAACTATTTAGGTACAGTATTTAATATTTTGAGGATTTTCCTCTTGGTTTGAACTCTCTACATTTTATTTATTATTATAACTAATTATAACTAATAAAATGATGGATAATTAATTGAGTACGATACCAATCACCTTTATGATGACCATCTCGTCAGCTTGGCTGGAAGGTGAGGTCTAGAGGAAGGCCCAGGTCCTGGTCAGTCAGAGTCTTTGAGTGTTCCGAGGAGCGGCACAAAAAAAGACTGTCTCGAAAAAGTGGGAAAATCTAATATGAAAATGCCGGCTGGTGGGGAGACTAGACAGTTCCACCACTCTGAAGCTCTGCGATTTTTCATTCAGTCAGCGCAATTTGGCTTTCTAGTAATCCTGATTTTACTAATGAAAATTAAAAAAGGGAAATAAATTGAAAATGTGCTTGAGGAGCTGTCAAAACCCATGGTCTATTACAACAGATTCAACAGTTTACTTATAGTGAGGTCCTAGTTATAATGGGGTGTTTGATTAGCAATTGTATTGCTATCCTTGTCTATCATTCAACAAAATTGATAGCGCTATCTCTTTCTCGCATTTCTCTGTTGCGAGATCGTCTTCAACAATATAGAATAATTAATAAATTAACAAAATATTCAATTTCAATGATAAAATTATTGAAAAAAAAATTGCATGGTTGCCTGTAAAGTCGGTATACGGGCGAAAGTTTTACGTGACAACGACTTTGAGTGGTAAAATAATTTTAATGTGAATAATTATTCATTCGTATAGTAGGAAGAAGGATGAAATAATAACTCACAATGAGAGTGAGTGAGAGGCACGCGTCCCTTCCACTCGGGCATGGTTAGCCCGCGCCCACCTAAGAGCGAGAGAGACAACCATTGACTTGACATTTTGAATTAGTGGCGCAGTCGCAGGAGATTGCTTGCGGCGCCTGCGCAGGTTGACTGCTCCGTTTCACTCTCTCTCCAGGTGAATGCCTTCGGCTGCTGCCGCAGCATTGCTCGCCACTGCTCCTATTCGTGCTCTTTCCAGACGACCGTGAACCGAAACGAACGCTCTCACTCGCTCTCATTGTGAGCGCATAACGTGGGAACGTAACGCAGTTTCTTGAAGTGACTCCCGGCAAACCAATTTATAAGACGTTATCACATCAATATAACTAGAAATGGTATTGCTAACCTTGTCTATCATTCAACAAAATTGATAGCGCTATCTCTTTCTCGCATTTCTCTGTTGCGAGATCGTCTTCCAACAAATATAGAATAATTAATATATTAACAAAATATTCAATTTCAATAATAAAATTATTGAAAAAATTTAACTAGTAGTTCTGCGAACAGTAGACCTCGCTCATGAATAGCCTACAACTTTCAAACTAATGAGAAGGGCCATTAAGAGAGTATATTGTGAAGATTAATCCATGTCATCTATTATTTTCTCCAATAGAGACACTGTTTCAAGAGACACCGGACTTATAAATGTCTCTCAAGAAGGTACCTTTATATTGTCCCCATATTTACAACTGGCAGGGCACCCGTGCTTCGCTTCGGGAATTGAAGGATAAGATTATTTTTGTGAACCATTTATAATATAAATTCTACCAACATTGTTATAATCGTTTTTGAGATTAGACCACAACTTGGCATGAAAACTATTGAGTCAAATCATTCGATTAATCATTGATATGTTGGAAGTGCTCTGTAGAATAGTAGTCCAATTGCAGCGCATTTCGTAGAATATTGGGAAAAGGAACAACAGCTATTACGCCGTTTTAATACTGTAAATGACCTTTAATACCTTTAATACCTTTCTTTCTTCCGCCCAAGTTAATTTTTGGCCGAATTCCCTCATTCTTCGCAAACAGATTCCACAACGAACACTTCTGAAGTTTTGAAAATACCCTCCATATATCATACTGAATTATTATAATTTCATCGAAATTGTTTAAGCAGTTATCGCGATCGGATATACAAACAAAATTAAATTAGTCTTGATAGAATAGGATCACTTGATAGAAGCAACTCCCGTCATAAAAGTTTGTTTTATGAAAAATAAAAACTATCTCCCAGGAATTTGAAGCAGCAGAAATTTGATTGAAGCAGCAGCGCCCAATCAATTTGTTCCCGATAAATTTGATTCGTTCTTCAACTTGGTGCCAACCTAATGAAGTCAACTCAACTTAATGCCAACCTGTCAAAATTATTAATTTAGTTGCCAGTTAACAACTGTTTCGGAGAGGTACTCTCTCTAGATTATAGATCTATAATAACATAACGATGTGGACATTTCTATTATAATAAGGAGATTGGGAGAAGAAGAATATACATGCTAAAAGACGAACTTTAAACCCTTAAAAAACTACCCTTAGAGTTGAAATATCGCCAGAAGTTTTCTTCAATTAATTGACCGAAGTGAAGATGAGGGACTTGAGTTATCTGTTGATCGACTTGATCGGCTTTTGTCTGTTAGTTTGTTTGTTTGTTTGTACCGCAGTTACAGTCGCAGTTATTGTCCGATTTGGATGAAATTTTGTATGCAAGTTCTTTGAAACAAGGCGCAGAAACTTATGTGTAACGATTTTTGGTAAGACCTCCGGTTTTTTTGTAATATTTAAAAAACCGTAAACTAGCCTCAAAAGTTACTTTTTCATATCTTTGAAGATACAGCAATTCATGTTCCTAATTTTTCGCATCCACTGTTACCAAGGCATGTTGTCCAAGACGGTTAGAGCGTAGTTTGGCATACTGTGAGACCTAGGTTCAAATCTCGTTCTGACCAGATTTTTTTTCGACCATATATCATCAAAATTATTATTATTACTATTTATAGAATAATTAAATTGAATCATCTTATTATTATTAATTGATTTATAAAATGAATTGGATATTTAAAAAAATTCTTTAATATCAATACATAAATACTATTATTATCTATGTTACAGATAATTCAACTATTTTAGTTGTGGACAATTTTTTAATCATAAAATTAATAAATCAAAAACTATTTTAGTTGTAGACAATATTTAACATCATAAACATTTCTTCAATCTCCAACTTCTTTTATTCATAGCTATTAGTTATTATTTTAGTTATTTTTTAACTGAATTTTCAGTTTAACAGGTACAATGGTTATTGTATTGCATTGTATTTTTTGTGCATTTTTGTGTCGCTCTACAGTGTCAAGTCTTTTGTTTTCCTTCAGGTATGAGATCGGAAACCGATTTGTGAGCATTAACATTCTGCATAGGCATAACAAGCCATAACATTGAATCCACTTTCCATGAAAAACATCATTAGCAACCTCCTGTCATTGTCACCAACAAACTCATCTTATTTAGAATCATTTTCCATCTCACCATCGTCTGTGAGACGATAAATCATCTGAATTGTCTACTGCATATTACATTTTTCCGTCAGTTGACCGATTTATTATAATTAATTATTAGAAAAGTTGTAATATAAGTTTATATTGTGAATATGGAGACGATATAAAGGTACCTCCTTGATAAGTCCGGTGTCCCTGCAAACAGTGTCTCTAACACTTTCTATGGAGAAAATAATAGATGACATGGCTAAATCCTCGCAATATACTATACTTACTGTACTGGCCCTTCTCATTAGATTGAAAGTTGTATTCATGAGCGAGGTCCACTGTTCGCAGAACTACTAGTAGATATAGTATGATTTGGAGCGGCTCAGACGTTCTCAAGGTTATCCGCCGACGACTCATGATCTAGAAATAGAACGATAGCATTTCTTTCCATCATCATTCCAATGATACCATTCATTCAATACAGCACATATTAGAGCGGCACAATTTGTGTGTGTGTGTGTGTGTGGTGTGTGTGTGTGTGGTGTGTGTGTGTGTGTGTGTGTGGTGTGTGTGTGTGTGTGTGTGTGTGGTGTGTGTGGTGTGTGTGTGTGTGTGTGGTGTGTGTGTGTGTGTGTGTGTGTGGTGTGTGTGTGTGTGGTGTGTGTGTGTGTGTGTGTGTGTGTGTGTGTGTGTGTGTGTGTGTGTGTGTGTTGTGTGTGTGTGTGTGTGTGTGTGTGTTGTGTGTGGTGTGTGTGTGGTGTGTGTGTGTGTGTGTGTGGTGTGTGTGGTGTGTGTGTGTGTGTGTGTGTGTGGTGTGTGTGTGTGTGTGTGTGTGTGTGTGTGTGTGGTGTGGTGTGTGTGTGTGGTGTGTGTGTGTGTGGTGTGTGTGTGTGTTGTGTGTGTGAGTGTATGTGCGTCTGTGTACACGATATCTAATCTCCCAATTATTGACTTGAAATTTGGAACTTGAGGACCTTACACTATAAGGATCCGACACGAACAATTCCGATCAAATGCAATTAAAGATGGCGGCTGATATGGCGAAAATGTTGTCAATAACAGGGTTTTTCGCGATTTTCTCGAAAACGGCACCAACGATTTTGATCAAATTCATATCTAAAAAAGTCATTGATATGCTCTATCGACTGCCACAAGTCCATATCTGTAAAAATTTCAGGAGCACCGCCCCATCTATGCAAAGTTTGATTTTAGATTCTCAATTATCAGGCTTCAGATACAATTCAAACAAATAAATTCTAGTGGAAAAGATACAGCATGAATATCTAAACAATTTATGTTCAGTAACATTTTCACTTAAAATTTAAAATAAGCTTGAAATGCGAGAAAATAAAATCATTTAATTGCAAACTGTTGGCAACTATTGATTCTATTAAATCATTCACTATGAAGAGATAGCAGACTTCTTGTGTCTGCAGCGCTATTGTCTTGTCACCAGCTGTCTCAGATCTTAGAATAGCAGATTTGATATGCGCGGGAACACTAGCGTCAGTTGATCAATTCTCATAACGGCAAGTAAAGTTGTGTGAGTGCGCCACACCATATTTTTTAAATTACAAAAAAACCGGAGCTCTTACAAAAAATCGTTGCAAATACGTTTCTGCGCCTTGTTTCAAAGAACTTGCATACCAAATTTCATCCAAATCGGACAATAACTGCGACTGTAACTGCGGTACAAACAAACAAACAGACAAAAGCCTCAGCTTCGCTTCGGTCAATTACATCAATACACCTGTACAAGCTACCGTCTATAGAAGACATTGACAAGACAGATGATCGGCAACGTTGATCTCCTATCTTTCTCAACTGCCATTATAAATTGGACCTCACTATAATAACAAAGCCAATATGTTCAGTGTCAAATGCCTGTAAAATGGTTAGTTTATCGCGTGGGATGTTAGACGCGTCAAATGATGATGATAAATGATGTATCACTGCTACATAATATATTAACAAATTGATTCAACATGGTATTGCTCTTTGAAGGAGAGTCATTTGTGACTGTCAGAAACATGTTTTGTAATGTTCAATTCGAACCTCCAAACAGAATTCAATGAGATTCTAATAGGAAATTTAACACGGTTTATGCAATCTGCTCCCATGAAGAGGCTGGCATGACGTCATGTTGAAATTTTGAGGGGAAATCAATACTGTAAGTGCCGGTTGCACAATAGCCGGTAAAATTTTAACTGTGATTAATTTCAAGAGAACCAATCAGATGAAGTCTTTTTGATAAGACGGCTTCTCTGGTTGGTTTTAATCACCATTGAAATTTAACCAGCTTTTGGGCAACAGGACCTAAGTGTGAGAAACAATGGGCCATATGAATAAAGTTGAGCATTTGCTTATACTTCTAAAATATGGAGCATTTGCTTCATTTTCTATGAATAAACGTGAGCAAAACCTCTTGCTCATGCTCATCAAAAAAATAGTTTGAGCATTTGCTCAAAAGTAAAAGCTTTTGCTCAAAATTGTATGAATAAACTAGAGCATTTGCTCAACTTTTGAAGCAAATGCTTCAAAAAAGGTGAGTCTAGTCTAGAGCAGCTTATCACCTTTTGCTCATAGTAAAATGGCTCAACTGATTCGTATGAGGAAGAGGAAACTATACCAGATACGATCACAACCAATAATTGAGAACTATAAAACTCTTTTTAGATTCAACCATGATACATATCACCATTATCCCTACAAAAGATAGCTAGCTACCTGTTATAAAGATGGCCATCACAAAATAGGAAATAGGTATTTAAGAAGATGAAAGTGTAGACGCTTATAAGAAGGCTATTGATATTATAAGAATATGCTGAAGATTATTATAGAGATGACATTTTCTACGCTATTATTTAAAAATTCTAAACTCTAGCCGGTGTGCTCCCCCTGTTATCTCAGTTATTATTGAAGATATCGACTCAATTTTTTTTAAATGAAAGAGGAAGACAAAATAAAGCGCGCTAGCATATTTTTATACCATTTGATTCAATTTTAATATTAGAAATAGCTGTTTCAAAACTAACCTTATTCTGAAGAAAGGACGATTCTAAATTATAATGATTTGTATAAACTATTATTAAAGATATTATGGGACTCAATTTTTTTAATAAAAGAAGCAGAAAAAATACGTGTCGGTAGCTAAATAACAATTCTAATCAAATAAATTTAATGTTATTAATATTAACAGCAAATTTTGAATTTTGTCCAACCTATAATCCGATCATGTTTTTAGTAGCACCATAGATTTGCAGAGTTATAGAGTTGCTGCTCTATTCTCTAAAGGTCACAAATTTGAAGCATGCTAAATAGAGTTGTCATCGATTTTTGAAATTGCTTGATAAGAAAGATTCCGATTGTAACTTGTTTATATATTTTATAATAAATGTTGTTGGCAATAAATTGAATCAGTGTTTTCTTCATTTCTGTGCAATATTTTATGTTGACTACTCTGTATAGGCGGTAGTTCAAATATATATATAATATATATATATATAAAGTTCATTCAATTAAAATTTATCATTGTCATAAGAAAATGTGATCAAAAGTAAAGGTTTGTACATTGTTCACCACTTCTTCAACTCCTAGTTCTTAACATTAAAGTTCTTTCCATACTCCAAGAGTCTCTACTTTTGAAAAACCTCTTTATCTTAACTCTTGAATCCTATCTCAATGTTCAATTATTCTATTCAATCATCTCAATTACTATAAATGTAAATGACTTGAACCTGACATGAATTGACCAGATCCTTTTTTTTCAATGTTTAAATTAGTATTTTAGGATAAAATTTATATTACCGACACCTATTTTTTCTTCCTCTTCAATTTAAAAAAAAATTGATTGATATCTTCAAAAATAGTTGAGATACAATAATTGTGCAATTCAATATTGTGAGTTACAATTGTTAGTCACATAAACCAAAAATTACCAATTTCTGTTCTGTTTCAGGGTCAGCTTTAGAAACTTAATGTTAATTTAATGAAAACCTCCCCAGAATAATATCTAATTTCTATTTAATTCATCGATTAATCAATTATATTGTATTCCAATGTCCATGTTTGCCAGTAGTTACCTCTTCAATCACTTTCGAAGAAGTTAAATTGATGCGAACATTCATTCGAGCAATCGCTTATTTTGAAATCTTTAATTCGGCCATATATGAGTCAGCTGTATGCTATTGGCTTCATTATTCACATTTCACAGTTCATTCTTCATTGTTGAGTCTAACTTCAGAAATACAAACTGGTTTTTTTTTAAGTTTTAATTAGTTTTTCAAAATAGAATTCATAGAAGCAACACCTATTTTCCTTCTTCTTTCATCAAAGAAATTGAGTTGATACCTTCAAAAATAGTTGGGATAATAATATATTTAGAATCGTCCTCTCTTCAAAATAAGGTTAGTTTTGAAACAACTATTTCTAATATTAAAATCCAACTAAATTGTATAAAAATAGGTTAGCGCGCTTTGTTTTGTCTTCCTCTTTCATTAAAAAAAAAAATTGAGTCGATATCTTCAATAATAACTGAGATAACAGGGGGAGCACACCGGCTAGAGCTTAGCCAACTCAACTAACCTGAAACTCTATTCATAAATAGAAAACTGAGCAGAAGACGCAAACACAAGCGGTGCACCCTATTTGCATATTTAGCGCTTCCGTGAACTATAAAAACAAACTAAGGCTACAAAAGCGAATCAGCTGATGAAATAATCTCTAAAATACGTGAGCATTTGCTCCAGAGTTCAGGAGCATAAGGTAAGAGTAAAAGGTAAAGATTATTCATATAAAAATGAGCAAATGCTTTTCCTTCTACCTTTTGCTCATGAGCAAAACCTTATGCTCCATGCTCTTGCTCATGAGCATTTGCTCTGGTTTTATTCATATGGGCCAATGTGTGGGATAACCAATAGATGTTTAATTCGAACTTTGAAACAGGCACAGTAGATTTCTTGTGCTAATGAATCATACAGTAATGCAATTGATGGATTAATGAGAAGTAGTCACAGACTAAACATCCGTATAGAATGAAGGGCCGGTTTCCGAGCTCGAGATCCGGCAAAGTTCTAGACTTCAAACAGCTGGAGTCGGAAAGTTGGCTTTCCGAAATGGGGCGTAGTCGTGATTTCTATGATACTCTTTATTTCTTTTCCTACAGTTACGTTGAAAAGTGTCCATTGCTGCACTGATTACAGAACGCAAAGAATCACTTTTCCGCTCTAGTGCGGGAAAAATTTTTCTGCACTCCAGATTTGCAACATGGCAACGCAAAATACTTAGTAGGTTATATGGAGCAACAGTGCAGCAAAATCAAAATGAAGTTGGTAACAGTGACTGCTGTGGCTGCTATAGTGAGCAGACGTGCAACCAAGCACAACGCGCTAATTATTATTCATTATATAATATTATAACCAAGGACAACGAGAACTTTAGGATTTTAGGATTAAGGTTTTTATCAATAATAAATTACACAGAAAAACATTTGATGCATTTCAGGCAATTTTACCCATAATTACCCACTTTTCATATTCAATGGTAACTGTAGGAAAAACTTCATGTGAAATACGTGCGCAAAGTTCCTCTGCTGCACTCAACAAACCATTCCTAAACGTTTCTTTCGGTGCAGCAAACTGACACTTTGCGCACTAGTTGCACAAATAACTATTTCTATAATTGGAAACGTTTCTCCTTGACGAAATGAAACATTCCTGAATAATTCAAAATAGCTGAAACTTTACACTATTTTCTCTTCATTTTATTTTGTGTTCAATTTGCTAATTTTCTGAAATTTAATTTAAACGTGGACTACGACTACACCCCGTTTAGGAAAGCCAATTTTCTGACTCCAGCTGTTCAAAGCCTAAAACTCAGCTGAATCCCGAGCTCGGAAAACAATTCTAAAAATACGACAGATCAATTTTTTTTGTTTAAAAGTGTTGAATAATATGTGAGTATGATTTACTATTAGTGTTCACTAATGCTTGATTTCCAATGTCGGTATTCATTCATCTTTTATTTTTATCCTATTATATTGAGCGAGCTTCATATCTGGCTATGTTGTTATATGATTATTTGGGTATATATTTATGTTCAACGGATCTCGATAACGGCTCTAACGATTCTCACGAAATTTGGAACAAAGTAGGTTTATGATATGAAGATTCGATTGCACTAAGTCTCAACCCTTGGATAACTCGCTGAAGGACATTAGAAGGTTAAATAAGTCCTTGGAAAAACAGCTGGAAATTTTGTCGTCTGTCGATACCGTAATGTTAGTGAGTGAACAAGTGGAATCATCCGGCTGATTTTTGAAGTGTGAATAAATTGTTATTTTGATGAGAGATAGTAGCTCCCCCAGTGGGTGGGGGTAGTAGAATTGCACCCACAGTACCCCTGCTTGTTCGTAAGAGGCTTGTAAAATCCTAATATATAATATATATATAATATATATATATATATAGTAGCTCAACCTAGATTTCGATTTGGACTGTAGTATAAATATTTGAAAAAGGTCAGTTTTGGGCATAAGCCTGTCCTGATATAACTGTAAAAATAATTGTACGACTGAGAAAATAAATGAACAAATATAAACTATAAATTCAATCTTTCGTTACAAATTTTCTATGCTTTTACACTCCAGTGCAAAGCTCGGTCCCCCGATATTTAGTTTGAAGTGAATATCTTCAGAGTATTCTTGTTGTTCATTTGAATTAAGTAATCCAATTATTGAAAATTGTTCTTATTCATGTAACTTGTTATGATTCATAAGGCATTGGGACAAAAGGCTGACCTCAAAAACAGTTTAAAGTTCCCAATCAATTGAATCTAAAAATCAAAAATTCAGTTCCTAGTTGGTATCTCAATATTATTAAGCTGTCGGGAGAATTTATTCTAAAATCAAAGCCAAGCAATATAATTTCCTTGAACAATATAACACATCGTGTTGTTCAATCTATAACAGCTAATGAAACAGCTAATGATAACAGCTGATACATTTGAAAATTGGTGATCCAGAACCCAATAAAATGACGATTTTGCAATGCATCACGGGATTGTGTCATGACCTGTATTATTCATAGACCTTACTCATGTCAAGAAAATTTCAAACAAATATACATTCAAAATAAGATTATTTTCAAACTCAAGTGTTCGAACTCCTGATCTCCTATGGTGAGGTCCACGTTATAATGGCAGTGAAGAAAGATAGGAAAACAACTTTGCCGATCCTCAGTCTTTCAATGCCTTCTATAGACTGTAGCTGATACAGGTTTATCGGTGTAATATTAACTGTTCATTCTCGTTCAAAATAATCTATTATATTTTTTAAGCAAGAAATTATGTTTTTTAATAACTTCATAATGCATTTACATAATTGAGATGAAATATTTTGTTAATTATTCATTCTACATTGTTAAGAGACGATCTGGCAACTGAGCAAATCTAGGAAGAGAGTGATAAACAAGGATAGCAACACCATTGATGATCAAACACTGCCATTGTAACGTGGACCTCACTATAGGGCTAGTTGACCGAGCGAAGTGAGGTCTTAGATTCAAGTCGACGGTTTGGCATTTCTCTTAATGTTTAAATGTTTGAATGTTGAATGTTTGAATGTTTAAATGTTTGAATGTTGAATGTTTGAATGTTTGAATGTTTGAATGTTTGAATGTTTGAATGTTTGAATGTTTGAATGCTTGAATGTTTGAATGTTTGAATGTTTGAATGTTTGAATGTTTGAATGTTTGAATGTTTGAATGTTTGAATGTTTGAATGTTTGAATGTTTGAATGTTTGAATGTTTGAATGTTGAATGTTTGAATGTCTGAATGTTTGAATGTTTGAATGTTTGAATGTTTGAATGTTTGAATGTTTGAATGTTTGAATGTTTGAATGTTTGAATGTTTGAATGTTTGAATATTTGAATGTTTGAATGTTTGAATGTTTGAATGTTTGAATGTTTGAATGATCGAATGTTCAAATGCTTATATGTTGCGCATTTACTGCGAAACGCGGTAATAGATTTTCATGAATTTTAACAGGTATGTTCCTTTTTTAATTGCGCGTCGACGTATATACAAGGTTTTTGGAAATTTTGCATTTTAAGGATAATATAAAAGGAAAAAGGAGCCTCCTTCATACACCAATATTAGAGTAAAAATCAGACTATAGAATTATTCATCATAAATCAGCTGACAAGTGATTACACAGATGTGTGGAGAAGCCAGTATATTGCTGTATTTCCATAAGGTCTATAGTTTCAATCAGGTACTTGTGGATGAGAATACTGCGTGAGGTCTTCTATCACAGAACTACTAGTTTAGAGGGGTCTTCACCCTCAGCAAGAAATAATCTATCTATCAACTAGTAGTTCTGTGAACAGTAGACCTCGCGCAGTTATAACGACGTCCCAAACCATAAGCACATCCACACTGATACAGATCATGTTTACACACGATTTAATTATCATATAACTCTTTCCGGAATTTAGCGCGAGAAAACCAGAAGACATCTCGGCGCCCAGACGAGCTGTTATAGATTCTTTGCATCCTACTCAATAGTGTATAATAATTGCATTCAATGAGGCATGCAATTTATAGTCTACTCAGCTGCTAATTTTTTACCAAGTTACATTGAGATATTAAATTGCTTGCGTCATAGCATGCAATTTATAGTCAACTCGACAGCTGATTTATGATGAATAATTCTATAGTCTGATTTTCACTCTAATATTGACGTATGAAGGAGGCTCCTTTTTCCTTTTATATTATCCTTGATATGCAAAATTTCCAAAAGCCTTGTATATACGTCGACGCGCAATTAAAAAAGGAACATACATGTCAAATTTCATGAAAATCTATTACCGCGTATAAATGCGCAACATATAAACATATGAACATATAAACATTTAAACATTCAAACATTTTAACATTTAAGCATTCAAACATTTAAACATTTAAACATTTAAACATTAAGAGAAATGCCAAACCGTCGACTTGATTCTTAGACCTCACTTCGCTCGGTCAATAGAACTTATCTGTGAGTAATATTCATCCTCACGACCCTTCAGCCCCTATATAACAATTGGAATAGTACAAATATAGAGGTATCACAACCATCTTGAGAAGGAAATACCCCCGGGGCATTCCAGGGTACGGTGTAACCCACACCAGGCGCGAGAAAAGCATTTCAAATAGACTGTGACTACCATACTTTTGAAAGTGTTGATTCG
>NC_052512.1:28795699-28817691 GCF_014356525.2 Nilaparvata lugens
TTGAGAACTATAAAACTCTTTTTAGATTCAACCATGATACATATCACCATTATCCCTACAAAAGATAGCTAGCTACCTGTTATAAAGATAGCCATCACAAAATAGGAAATAGGTATTTAAGAAGATGAAAGTGTAGACGCTTATAAGAAGGCTATTGATATTATAAGAATATGCTGAAGATTATTATAGAGATGACATTTTCTACGCTATTATTTCAAAATTCTAAACTCTAGCCGGTGTGCTCCCCCTGTTATCTCAGTTATTATTGAAGATATCGACTCAATTTTTTTTAAATGAAAGAGGAAGACAAAATAAAGCGCGCTAGCATATTTTTATACCATTTGATTCAATTTTAATATTAGAAATAGCTGTTTCAAAACTAACCTTATTCTGAAGAAAGGACGATTCTAAATTATAATGATTTTTATCAACTATTATTAAAGATATTATGGGACTCAATTTTTTTAATAAAAGAAGCAGAAAAAATACGTGTCGGTAACTGAATAACAATTCTAATCGAATAAATTTAATGTTATTAATATTAACAGCAAATTTTGAATTTTGTCCAACCTATAATCCTATCATGTTTTTAGTAGCACCATAGATTTGTAGAGTTATAGAGTTGCTGCTCTATTCTCTAAAGGTCACAAATTTGAAGCACGCTAAATAGAGTTGTCATCGATTTTTGAAATTGCTCGATAAGAAAGATTCCGATTTCAACTTGTTTATATATTTTATAATAAATGTTGTTGGCAATAAATTGAATCAGTGTTTTCTTCATTTCTGTGCAATATTTTATGTTGACTACTCTGTATAGGCGGTAGTTCAAATATATATATATATATATATATATATATATATATATATACACAACAAGTTCATTCATTTAAAATTTATCATTGTCATAAGAAAATGTGATCAAAAGTAAAGGTTTGTACATTGTTCACCACTTCTTCAACTCCTAGTTCCTAACATTAAAGTTCTTTCCATACTCCAAGAGTCTCTACTTTTGAAAAACCTCTTTATCTTAACTCTTGAATCCTATCTCAATGTTCAATTATTCTATTCAATCATCTCAATTACTATAAATGTAAATGACTTGAACCTGACATAAATTGACCAGATCCTTTTTTTTTCAATGTTTAAATTAGTATTTTAGGATAAAATTTATATTACCAACACCTATTTTTTCTTCCTCTTCAATTTGAAAAAAAATTGATTGATATCTTCAAAAATGGTTGAGATACAATAATTGTGCAATTCAATATTGTGAGATACAATTGTTAGTCACATAAACCAAAAATTACCAATTTCTGTTCTGTTTCAGGGTCAGCTTTAGAAACTTAATGTTAATTTAATGAAAACCTCCCCAGAATAATATCTAATTTCCATTTAATTCATCGATTAATCAATTATATTGTATTCCAATGTCCATGTTTGCCAGCAGTTACCTCTTCAATCACTTTCGAAGAAGTTAAATTGATGCGAACATTCATTCGAGCAATCGCTTATTTTGAAATCTTTAATTCGGCCATATATGAGTCAGCTGTATGCTATTGGCTTCATTATTCACATTTCACAGTTCATTCTTCATTGTTGAGTCTAACTTCAGAAATACAAACTGGTTTTTTTTTTAAGTTTTAATTAGTTTTTCAAAATAGAATTCATAGAAGCAACACCTATTTTCCTTCTTCTTTCATCAAAAAAATTGAGTTGATACCTTCAAAAATAGTTGAGATAATAATATATTTAGAATCGTCCTCTCTTCAAAATAAGGTTAGTTTTGAAACAGCTATTTCTAATATTAAAATCCAACTAAATTGTATAAAAATAGGCTAGCGCGCTTTGTTTTGTCTTCCTCTTTCATTAAAAAAAAAAATTGAGTCGATATCTTCAATAATAACTGAGATAACAGGGGGAGCACACCGGCTAGAGCTTAGCCAACTCAACTAACCTGAAACTCTATTCATAAATAGAAAACTGAGCAGAAGACGCAAACACAAGCGGTGCACCCTATTTTCATATTTAGCGCTTCCGTGAGCTATAAAAACAAACTAAGGCTACAAAAGCGAATCAGCTGATGGAAAATCTCTAAAATACGTGATCATTTGCTCCAGAGTTCAGGAGCATAAGGTAAGAGTAAAAGGTAAAGATTATTCATATAAAAATGAGCAAATGCTTTTCCTTCTACCTTTTGCTCATGAGCAAAACCTTATGCTCATGAGCATTTGCTCCGGTTTTATTCATATGGGCCAATGTGTGGGATAACCAATAGATGTTTAATTCGAACTTTGAAACAGGCACAGTAGATTTCATGTGCTAATGAATCATACAGTAATGCAATTAATGGATTAATGAGAAGTAGTCACAGTCTAAATATCCGTATAAAATGAAGGCCGGCTTCCGAGCTCGAGATCCAGCCAAGTTCTAGACTTCAAACAGCTGGAGTCGGAAAATTGTCTTTCCGAAACGGGGCGTAGTCGTAATTTCTATGATACTCTTCATTTTATTTTTTCTGTAATTGGAATAGTTATTTGTGCAACTAGTGCGCAAAGTGACAGTTTGCTGCACCGAAAGAAACGTTTACGCCCGAGCCGTAGGCGAGGGCGGAATGGTTTCTTGAGTGCAGCAGAGGAACTTTGCGCACGTATTTCACATTAAGTTTTTCCTACAGTTACCATTGAATATGAAAAGTGGGTAATTATGGGTAAAATTGCCTGAAATCCATCAAATGTGAATCTGTGTAATTTTATTATTGATAAAAACCTTAATCCTAAAATCCTAAAGTCCTTGCTGTCCTTTGTTTATAATATATAATAGTAATAATTAGCGCGTTGTGCTTGGTTGCACCTCTGCTCACTATAGCAGCCACAGCAGTCACTGTTACCAACTTCATTTTGATTTTGCTGCACTGTTGCTCCATATAACCTACTAAGTATTTTGCGTTGCCATGTTGCAAATCTGGAGTGCAGAAAAATTTTTCCCGCACTAGAGCGGAAAAGTGATTCTTTGCGTTCTGTAATCAGTGCAGCAATGGCCACTTTCCAACGTAACTGTAGGAAAACGTTTTTCCTTGACGAAATGGAACATTCCTGAATGATTCAAAATAGCTGAAACTTTACATTATTTTCTCTTTATGTTGTGTTCAATTTGCTAGTTTCCCGAAATTCAATTTTAAACGTGGACTGGGACTACGCCCCGTTTAGGAAAGCCAATTTTCTGACTCCAGCTGTTCAAAGCCTAAAACTCAGCTGAATCCCGAGCTCGGAAAACAATTCTAAAAATACGACAGATCATTTTTTTTGTTCAAAGTGTTGAATAATATGTGAGTATGATTTACTATTAGTGCTCACTAATGCTTGCTTTTCAATGTCGGTATTCATTCATCTTTTATTTTTATCCTATTATATTGAGCGAGCTTCATATCTGGCTATGTTGTTATATGATTATTTGGGTATATATTTATGTTCAACGGATCTCGATAACGGCTCTAAGGATTCTCACGAAATTTGGAACAAAGTAGGTTTATGATATGAAGATTCGATTGCACTAGGTCTCAACCCTTGGATAACTCGCTGAAAGACATTAGAAGGTTAAATAAGTCCTTGGAAAAACAGCTGGAAATTTTGTCGTCTGTCGATACCGTAATGTGAGAGAGTGAACGAGTGGAATCATCCAGCTGATTTTTGAAGTGTGAATAAATTGTTATTTTGATGAGAGATAGTAGCTCCCCCAGTGGGTGGGGGTAGTAGAATTGCACCCACAGTACCCCTGCTTGTTCGTAAGAGGCTTGTAAAATCCTAATATATATATATATATATATATATATATATATATATATATATATAGTAGCTCAACCTAGATTTCGATTTGGACTGTAGTATAAATATTTGAAAAAGGTCAGTTTTAGGCATAAGCCTGTCCTGATATAACTGTAAAAATAATTGTACGACTGAGAAAATAAATGAACAAATATAAACTATAAATTCAATCTTTCGTTACAAATTTCTATGCTTTTACACTCCAGTGCAAAGCTCGGTCCCCGATATTTAGTTTGAAGTGAATATCTTCAGAGTATTCTTGTTGTTCATTTGAATTAAGTAATCCAATTATTGAAAATTGTTCTTATTCATGTAACTTGTTATGATTCATAAGGCATTGGGACAAAAGGCTGACCTCAAAAACAGTTTAAATTTCCCAATCAATAAAATCTAAAAATCAAAAATTCAGTTCCTAGTTGGTATCTCAATATTATTAAGCTGTCGGGAGAATTTATTCTAAAATCAAAGCCAAGCAATATAATTTCCTTGAACAATATAACACATCGTGTTGTTCAATCTATAAAAGCGAATATAACAGCTAATGATAACAGCTGATACATTTGAAAATTGGTGATCCAGAACCCTATAAAATGACGATTTTGCAATGCATCACGGGATTGTGTCATGACCTGTATTATTCATAGACCTTACTCATGTCAAGAAAATTTCAAACAAATATACATTCAAAATATAGTTATTTGTGCAACTAGTGCGCAAAGTGACAGTTTGCTGCACCGAAAGAAACGTTTACGCCCGAGCCGTAGGCGAGGGCGGAATGGTTTCTTGAGTGCAGCAGAGGAACTTTGCGCACGTATTTCACATTAAGTTTTTCCTACAGTTACCATTGAATATGAAAAGTGGGTAATTATGGGTAAAATTGCCTGAAATTCCTCAAATGTTTTTCTGTGTAATTTTATTATTGATAAAAACCTTAATCCTAAAATCCTAAAGTCCTCGTTGTCATTGGTTATAATATATAATGAATAATAATTAGCGCGTTGTGCTTGGTTGCACCTCTGCTCACTATAGCAGCCACAGCAGTCACTGTTACCAACTTCATTTTGATTTTGCTGCACTGTTGCTCCATATAACCTACTAAGTATTTTTCGTTGCCATGTTGCAAATCTGGAGTGCAGAAAAATTTTTTCCGCACTAGAGCGGAAAAGTGATTCTTTGCGTTCTGTAATCAGTGCAGCAATGGCCACTTTTCAACGTAACTGTGGGAAAAGATTATTTTCAAACTCAAGTGTTCGAACTTCTGATCTCCTATGGTGAGGTCCACGTTATAATGGCAGTGAAGAAAGATAGGAAAACAACGTTGCCGATCCTCAGTCTTTCAATGCCTTCTATAGACTGTAGCTGATACAGGTTTATCGGTGTGATATTGACTGTTCATTCTCATTCAAACTAATGTATTATATTTTTTAAGCAAGAAATTATGTTTTTAATAACTTCATAATGCATTTACATAATTGAGATGAAATATTTTGTTAATTAATTATTCATTCTACATTGTTAAGAGACGATCTGGCAACTGAGCAAAGCTAGGAAGAGAGTGATAAACAAGGATAGCAACACCATTGATGATCAAACACTGCCATTATAACGTGGACCTTACCATAGGGCTAGTTGACCGAGCGAAGTGAGGTCTCAGATTCAAGTCGACAATTTGGCATTTCTCTTAATGTTTAAATGTTTGAATGTTTGAAAGTTGAATGTTTGAATGTTTGAATGTTTGAATGTTTGAATGTTTGAATGTTTGAATGTTTGAATGGTTGAATGTTTGAATGTTTGAATGTTTGAATGTTTGAATGTTTGAATGTTTGAATGTTTGAATGTTTGAATGTTTGAATGTTTGAATGTTTGAATGTTTGAATGTTTGAATGTTTGGATGTTTGAATGTTTGAATGTTTGAATGTTTGAATGTTTGAATGTTTGAATGTTTGAATGTTTGAATGTTTGAATGTTTGAATGTTTGAATGTTTGAATGTTTGAATGTTTGAATGTTTGAATGATCGAATGTTCAAATGTTTATATGTTGCGCATTTACTGCGAAACGCGGTAATAGATTTTCATGAATTTTAACAGGTATGCTCCTTTTTAAATTGCGCGTCGACGTATATACAAGGTTTTTGGAAATTTTGCATTTCAAGGATAATATAAAAGGAAAAAGGAGCCTCCTTCATACGCCAGTATTAGAATAAAAATCAGACTACAAAATAACCCATCATGAATCAGCTGACAAGTGATTACACAGATGTGTGGAGAAGCCAGTCTATTGCTGTATTTCCATAAGGTCCATAGTTTCAATCAGGTACTTGTGGATGAGAATACTGCATGAGGTCTACTGTTCACAGAACTACTAGTTTAGAGGGGTCTTCACCCTCAGCAAGAAATAATCTATCTATCAACTAGTAGTTCTGTGAACAGTAGACCTCGCGCAGTTATAACTACGTCCCAAACCATAAGCACATCCACACTGATACAGATCATGCTTTCCGGAATTTAGCGCGAGAAAACCAGAAGACATCTCGGCGCCCAGACGAGCTGTTATAAATTCTTTGCATATTATTCAATAGTGCATAAAAATTGCATTCAATGAGGCATGCAATTTATAGTCTACTCAGCTGCTAATTTTTTACCAAGTTACATTGAGATATTAAATTGCTTGCGTCATAGCATGCAATTTATAGTCAACTCGACAGCTGATTTATGATGAATAATTCTATAGTCTGATTTTCACTCTAATATTGACGTATGAAGGAGGCTCCTTTTTCCTTTTATATTATCCTTGATATGCAAAATTTCCAAAAGCCTTGTATATACGTCGACGCGCAATTAAAAAGGAACATACCTGTCAAATTTCATGAAAATCTATTACCGCGTTTCGACGTATATGCGCAACATATAAACATATGAACATATAAACATATGAACATATAAACATTTAAACATTTTAACATTCAAACATTTAAACATTCAAACATTAAGAGAAATTCCAAACAGTCGACTTGAATCTTAGACCTCACTTCGCTCGGTCAATAGAACTTATCTGTGAGTAATATTCATCCTCACGACCCTTCAGCCCCTATATAACAATTGGAATAGTACAAATATAGAGGTATCACAACCATCTTGAGAAGGAAATACCCCTGGGGCATTCCAGGGTACGGTGTAACCCACACCAGGCGCGAGGAAAGCATTTCAAATAGACTGACTACCATACTTTTGAAAGTGTTGATTCGTATATAAGGCAAAGGGTTTTCTCGAGGGCAAAAGCTGGGGAATCCATACGCGACGGGAAGAGGAAACATTTTGGTGGAAGAGATTCAATTTAGTTGGTACTCTCTTCCCGCTAACTCACTCACTCACTCTCTCTCTCTTTCTCTCGAGGTCGACCAGCAGATCTCATATTTTCTCCAAGTATTTCAAAATCAAAAATCAAAAATCAAAATCGTTTATTTATCCTTAATAATAATAACATCAACAGAAAATCAGAAACATAGAAATAGAATTACATTAGAATGATGAGATTACAGTATAAAATTAAATTATACAATGAATATAAGGAAGGTCCCCGCAAGGTTAAAGACCTGTGCGCAGGGGCCGAGTGTTAAAAATCTAGATATTTAAATTTCAGGATAAAAGATAAACTAATTAATAAAAAATATTAAACTAATTACAGTGAAAGAAAAAATAGAAAAATAATAACTGATAGAAAAATATTAAACTTCTTAAACTTAGAAAAAAAATACTTAACTTAAAAAGAAAAAAGAGAGGAAAAGGAAGAAGGAAAAGAGAGAACAGAAGGACAGGAAAGAAAGAAGAGGGATACCTAATAGAATTAAATTAATCTATTTCTCAAGAGAAAAAAATGGATAAAATTGGCTTAGTTTTAGTAGCAGATATTTAAAAACTAATGTCATTCGAAGATAACCATTCATTTATTTCTCTTACCAGCTTTTTACTCAATTTATTGGTGATGAAATGATGAGGGATTTTATTAATGAGTTTAGATGCAATGTATGAAAATTGTTTTCTGCAAATGGACAAATTAGTGTCAGCAACCTGAAAAGTTATGGATGAGGGACGAAGATTATAAGCGGATTCACGCAAATTGAATAGATCTTTATGTTTATTTATATAAGTTATGAGCATATTGATATATAGCTGTCTTACTGTTAGAACCTTGAATTCAATAAAAAGATTTCCACTTGGATAGCGTCTAGGTTTTCCTAGTATGGCTTTGATTAGAGTTTTTTGAATAACAAAAATTTTATCTATATGATTAGAATAAGATCCACCCCATATTCTTATCCCATATCCCAGGTAAGATTGTATATAAGCAAAATATATAAGCTTTGAAACCTCTTTGTCACTAACTTGGCTGATATGCGAAATTTACTTATCCAATGTTTAAGTTTATTACAAGTGGTGTTTATGTGAACATCCCATCGTAAATGTTGGTCAACAATTATGCCAAGATATTTAACATGTTTCTGTTTTTTCAACTTGGAGCAAGAACATTTAGTGTCTGGATGTTGTTGATGTTGGTCATGTATAATGATGTTGTCAAGAGCATGTGGCTGACCAGCAGCAGTTGGTGAAAATGTCATAAAGTTACTTTTATTTATATTCAAGGTTAAGATATGATTATCAAGCCAGGATTTTATAATTTTAAGACCAGTTTCTGATTTATCCTTGGCCTCCTCCCATGTAGTTCCAGTGAATAACAATGACGTGTCATCCGCAAAGGAGATTGTCACACAATTCTCTATTTCTAGTTTGATAAGATCGTTGATGTATACAAGAAAAATAATTGGTGATAGTACTGTACCCTGCGGTAGGCCGTATTCAGAGAGTTCTTTGCAACTAGTTTTGTTGTCAATTTTGAGGAATTGATGTCTATTGTTTAGATAGCTGGTAAAAAGTTTGAGGGGTACTCCACGAATGCCTAGCCTTTCTATTTTTGTTAGAAGTTTAGAATGAGGGACAGTGTCAAAAGCTTTGGCAAGGTCTAAAAATATGGCTATGGTTTTCATATTATTATTAAAATTATTAGAAATCGTCTGGGTTAGGAGAGAAATTGCATCTATTGTACTTTTATTTGATTGAAAACCAAATTGATGTTTATGAATGATATTATGTTTTTGTAAATAGGTAACTAGACGGGTTTTAATTAATCTTTCAAATATTTTAGAAAAACTGCTCAACATACTGATAGGACGGTAATTTGATGGATTTGAAGGGTCACCCGATTTATGTAAGGGTATAATATTTGCTAATTTCAAACTATCTGGAAAATGACCCTCCAAAAAACAACGATTTATTATTATTGTCAAAGTTCTGACAATAAATGGCCAAATAATTATCAAGCATTTATTATTAATTCTGTCCACACCTGGAGCTGCGTTAGTTTTCAAAGATTTCAAAGTGGTGGAGACTTCCTCTTCATTTGTAGGTGTTAGGAAAAACGATTCATGGGAATTCTGCAAAAATGAATCTTTGAATTTGTTACCTGCAGTTGAGATGGGATTATTTTTTTTCAAATTTTCAGCATATATTTTTCCGACCTGTGCAAAATGTTGATTAAGTACATCGGCATCAAGTTTTGGAGATTTTGTACTTCTTTTTTTCCCTAACATTTCATTCAGAGTTTCCCAAATTTTCTTAGTATTATTTTTATTTTGATTAATTTTGCTTTTATAGTAATCACATTTACTTTGTTTTAGTAGTTTATTGAGAAAATTTCTATAAGCTATATATTCTTCCTTCAATATTGTATTGAAAGGTTGTTTGGTTAGTGTTTTAAACATCCTGTCACGATTTCTAATTGAGTTTATAAGACCACGTGTGATCCAAGGTTTAAGAGGTTGGAATCTATGAGGGATATTTACTCTGACAGTAGCACGTTCAATGTGATCAGATATTTTATTTGTAAAATGTTCATTAGTTCGTTAACGTGGAAATTAGCTTCTAATAAGTCATCCCACTTTTCAGTTTCTATTGATAATAGCAATTTATTATAGTCTATTTTTGAAAATGAATGATTAGGTTTTACAGTACTAGTAAGGTCTGTGTTTAAATCTATGTGGATGCTGACACAAAAGTGATCGGTAATATTTGTTTTTATTATTGAACTCATTACATTATTGGGATTAAAGTTAGAATTTTTGAAAAATATGTGATCTATACATGATTCTGATCCGTTTTGAATCCTAGTAGGTTTATTTATGAAGGATTTCAAACCATTAAGAGATAAAATTTCGAAATATTCGTTTGCAACTAAATTATTTTTATTTAAATTAATATTTAAGTCACCTGCAAAAATTATGTTGGGTCGGTTTCTAATAGAATGCAAGCAATCATTTAGACCATTGAGAAATATATCTGTATTTGTTGAAGGTGATCTATAGATTGCGATAAGGGTTATCTTTTCCTTTACCTTGGGTACCTGAACGTCCAAAACAATCGAGTTTGATTCTGTTATCTCATAATTCAACTCATCTACTATCAAATCACTTTTGTGAAAAACAGAGATTCCATCACATTTATTTATTTTACCTGGCTTATTAATTACTGTGTATCCATTCAAATTAAAATTAAAGTTGTCATTCTCAACCACCCAAGTTTCGCTCAATATAATTATATGAAAATCTACAGTACAATTACTTATTATATATGAAAACTCATCAAAATTTTTATTAGACTTCTGATATTTATATGAATAACATTTAGGTAAGATTTACTATCGCTATTGCCAACAACTCTTCATGACATTGAAAGATATCATCTATTTGAATAGTATTATAAGTCTCAAGAGAAATCAGTTCATCAGAGTCATTTATGATAACCATAAGAAAGATAGAAACAAACCAGAAGAAGAGTAGGCTAATAAAACAAGAGAAATGAAAGAAAATTGATATAAGTTCAATAGAAAATTAAAATTATAAGAAACCAACTCCAGGCTTTTCACAGTCGCCCTAAATATAATCAAATATCAAGTCCAGTTAACTTCAGGCATAGCATTTATAGATAAAGAAAGAAGGTCAAGTCCAATAATAATAATAATAATCATTTTACTTTTGTAATTTCAATAGGTCATCATCATTGGAGATCCTTTTTGCCGGTGAGTCCTTACTTTTTCTAACCAAAATTTTCCCCTCCTTCACCCAAACAAAGGCTAAATCACCATTTTTTGCCAACCCTTTCGCTTTACCGAGTAGGTATTTGTTGTAGGGGGTCAAATGTTCGTTGAAATAGACGGATTGTTTAGGAAGATTCGGGTGGATCTCCGTAGAGCATAGACGTCCTTTCTTCTTAGCAGAGTCTCTCCAGAGCATATTCGTTTGCAAAGTCTCACTTCAGTTGGACTCTATATATAATACAAGAATAGGAATGGATGGCATGTGGAGGAAGCTTATTGTAACCAAGACTTCAGATCATAAATATTATGTTTCAGGATTTTTACTTTCCTTGCCCTATTACCATAGGTAAGGAAAATATTGCTTTCCAAAAAAATAAAGGTATCCTAATTTAATGTTTTCTATACGTTTCATTACCTTCCTTGCCCTATTACTATAGTTTTGGAGAGCAATACTTTCCAAAAAAATTTAAGGTACCCTAATTTCATGTTTTCTATACGTGTCTTACAAAAGAAACATGATTTTCGGGTGTTGGTCCGTGTGTGTCTGTGAACACGATAACTCCATTCCTGATTAACCGATTTACTTGAAATTTGAAACTCAAGGTCCTTATACGATGAGCATCCGACAATAAGGAATTCAATAAAATTGAATTCAAGATGGCGGATGATTACTAAAAAACCATGTTTTTCACGTTTTTCTCGAAAACGGCTCTAAAGATTTTCTTCAAATTCATACCATTGATAGCTATTCATAAGTCCTATCAACTGACATGAGTCTCATTTCTGGGAAAATTGCAGGAGCTCCGTAATACTCTTGAGAAAAATGGCGGATGATAACTAAAAAACCATGTTTTTACGATTTTCTCAAAAATGACTTGACCGATTTTTTTTCAAATTCGTACCCTGTATAGTTCATTTATCAGCTCTATCAACTGGCATGAGTCTTTTTCCTGAGAAACTAATAGGGGTTCCACCCCATCCTTGAGAAATGGACTGTGTAACCTCCTTCTCGTGCATGCGGTAGGTAGGTGAGCAGTTTAAAAAAAACACATAGTCGAGATATTTCGTCAATAGAACAGCTGTTTTAACGACTTTTAAAAAAATCATCGAATTCCACAATCTACATAAAGGGAAAAGTACTCTGAAAACTATAATAATAATTATACACATATACAGTAGTCTGATCGTAGTTTCAAATATGTTGCCGCCAATCGTCATTATGTTATTCCCCTAAATTATTCTTGTTTAAGAATGAGGTTTATAGTTCAATGAGCAAGGAAAGTTGTGTGAGTGTACCACACCAGACTTTTTGAATCATTATCATTCATGATTCGTGACTTATTTTCCTTTTCATTATTTCAATTCCATCGTGCATGATTGGAATCATCATTGAGTTTTATTTAACTCGTGATCAGAATCATTCATTGAAGGCTAGCAGGTAATTCTTGCTTTGAAAGGGTCAAAAGTTGACAAACTGAAAACTTGACATATTGGAATCTTGAAGAATTGAAAATTATCCTATAACCATCCCTGGTTAATTGACCGAACGAAATGAGGTCTATGTTCCAACTCGATTTGCTTTTGTCTGTCTGTATGTAACGCGATTACGGCCAAACGCGTTGATAGAATTCGATGAGATTTGGCAGAAATATCACTTTTTCAACTGCGCGTCGATGAATATACAAGGTTTTTTGCAATTTTGCAAAAGAAAAGGATTTCCTTCATACTCCGATATCATTATAATTATATATAATTTACTCTGAAGATGCATTTTGGAAATTTTGCATTTTAAGGATAATATAAAAATGGAAGGGATTCCTCCATACTGTGATATCACTATAATAATTATATATCATCTACTTTGAAGATAGGATCAATCAGACTATATAATTATCCATAATCAGACTATATAATTATTCATAGCTGACAAGTGGATTATTCATTGCATGCATTATGCACATGTCTGGCCGAGTCTACTTCTATAAGGTAGGGTTTCAATATCTTTTATGTTGCTTGCCCATCAGTATCAATATTCGCACATTTGAAAAAGAAATTCAATAAGTGATTGAAAATAAAATAAGAAATGAATTGAATAATGCAGAAGAAATTATAATATTCTTGATTCAAAAAGATTAATTTTTAAATAGTTGAGAAATATTTTTATCAGATGGAAAGATTATCACGAAACTGGATAAATATCATCATATATGAGATACAAATTGAAACGTGAACTGAGTTTATTAACATAAGTGAGTTATTGATCTTGGAGAAAACAAATAACAGTTTTTAGGAGTTAATTATGATTCAACTGTGAATTGTGATTCAACTGAATCAGACATCAGATACTTGTGGATGAGAATACTGCGAGACGTCTACTATTCACAGAACTACTAGTTGAGAATCTATATGGAAAATTTCTAGTTAATCAGAAGAAGAAGAAGAAGAAGAAGAAGAAGAGGGAGAAGAAGAAGAAGAAGAAGAAGAAGAAGAAGAAGAAGAAGAAGAAGAAAATCCAATTACACCTACGATAGAATAGTTAGTAATGGTGAATCCGTCATAGCCAGTGAGTGCTTCATGTGGAAAGCGGAAATTAGGCGTATTATGAGTTTTAATTGGAATTGCTGCTATAAAAACGTTTGAACTTTGTTGGAAATTGAAGGGAAATTGCTTACTGCGGTCAGTTGAAAGCATTGGACATGGGAGTTTATTTCTCAATTTATCAGGAGTCAGGTACAGATGTAATTTGGATCATCATATTAGACACTCGGTATTCGGTATATTACTGTATTGATGTCAATTGCAGAGTAATGGTTTCTCGGTCGCCTTTTCCTTCTTCTTCTTCTCTTCCTGTCTTATTCTTTCTGTCTTCTTCTTCTTCTTCTTCTTCTTCTTCTTCTTCTTCTTCTTCTTCTCCCTCTTCTTCTTCTTCTTCTTCTTCTCCTCCTCCTCCTCCTCCTCCTCCTCTCCTCCTCCTCCTCCTCCTCCTCCTCCTTCTCCTTCTCCTTCCTCTTCTCTTCTTCTTCTTCTTCTCTTCTTCTTCTTCTTCTTCTTCTTCTTCTTCTTCTTCTTCTTCTTCTTCTTCTTCTCTTCTTCTTCTTCTTCTTTTTTCTTCTTCTTCTTCTTCTTCTTCTCTCTTTTCTTCTTCTTCTTCTTCTTCTTCTTCTTCTCTTCTTCTTCTTCTTCTTCTTCTTCTTCTTCTTCTCTTCTCTCTTCTTCTTCTTCTTCTTCTTCTCTTCTTCTTCTTCTTCTTCTTCTTCTTCTTCTTCTTCTCCCTCTTCTTATTCGTGTTCCTTCCTATCACCTCTATTAGTCAGGTAGCTTTAGAAAGTTGTGAGATATTTATAAATTTTTTGTTGAAACAGGGTTTTACAGGACTCCCAACTCCACCCAATAAAGGTCCCAAATGAGATCTATGTAGCAATATCAAGAAGAACATGTAGAGTTTACAAAGGTCAAGAGAGTTCCCAAGATAGAGAGCCTGACTAAATTTGCACAGTCACAGCTTAAACTGAATTCAATCAGCTGGTGGCTCAAACTCAAAATTTAACACATTATAACAAACTTTAGTGAGGTCCACGTTATAATGACAGTGGATAAAGATAGAAGAATAGCGATGCCGATTCTCTGCATTAATTAATCATATTTCTACACTATCAAAAACATAATTGGCATTAATTAATCATATTTCTACACTATCAAAAACATAATTGGCATCGTTGTGGACCTAGAAAAGGATAGTACCACCAGTTATGTCGAATGATAGACAAGGATAGCATAACCAAAGTTGATCAAATACTGTCATTATAACGTGGACCTCACTATAGAATAGATATAGTCCAGTCAACGAAAGATTATAGAGGGAAAAAAAACTCCACAGCTCTTTTAAGGATAGTAAGAGGATTAACATATCAAAAGTCCTCACCCCTACCTCCTGTGCTGAAAGGGTGGGGGTGGTTTGAAAGTACCATTTTTTTGTCACACTGCACAGAAAGCAGCTGTTTCCCAGTCCCTACGTAGATCTGAAAGACATTGTTTGCAGACGACTCTCGTCTGACGTCAGAACAGGTTACTTTCCGGCCTAGGCCGGAAAGAGTGCCCTTTCCAGCCGCTAACATGGAACTGAGAAAGGTGATCAAAAAACAGCTGATCAAAAAACTTTTCATTATTTGTGTTCATTATTCAATAATTAGAACATTCATAATAATATCAGCTGATAGTTGCAGTGATAGTAGTTTTAATTTTTCTGCTCAAAATTTTCAAGTTTATTTCAATATTATTGAAACTTTCGGATTGTTTAATGTTATTTCCGGCTCTTATCAACCCTTCGAAATTCAAAATTCATTAGTCATATCTCGAATACGTATTCTCTGAGTGTTAATCTTTGGTGAAAACAGAAATTTTAAACTTAACCTCACTTTGGACTATTTATGTGCCAAAATCAAGGAATTGAAGAAGTTTTGGGCAATTGCCTGTTTCTCTTTCCAAATATCGTGTTTGTGACTGTTCTAATAAATAAATAAATAAATATCATCTTATTGTCATTTGAAAGAATAAAAAAGTATAAACTCAACGTCCCACATAATTGAACATCATCTTTAAGGTTATTTAGACGAATCAGAATAAAAAATAAAAATACTTGGACAATTTCCTCATATTCAGATCACCTCAGATTTGCTAGAGCTATCACCTTCCACTTCTGCTTTCGGAAGTGCTTAGTAAACAACTATTCTCATATATATATTCGGAAGTGCTTAGTAAACAACTATTCTCATATATATATATATATGAGAATAGTTGTTTACTAAGCACTTCCGAAAGCAGAAGTGGAAGGTGATAGCTCTAGCAAATCTGAGGTGATCTGAATATGAGGAAATTGTCCAAGTATTATATATATATATAAGTAGGATATATATATATATATTATATATATAATATATATATATATATATAATATATATATATTATATATATATATATATAATATTGTTTATTTCTGTGTGTGGCGAAAAATAGCGTTCGCACCACTTGCAAAAATGTTTTCCCGGCTCTCAATCTTTTCTAGTCCTCGGCCTACTGCCACGGACTTGGAAATCGATTTCGAGCCGGAAAAATCTCATTTTCTGCTCTAGGTGCGAAATATACTATTTCATTTTCGCACATATCTCGAAAACTATGCATCTTATGAACATTTGTGTGCTCTTTCAAGTCTTATAACTTTCCAACAATTGATGAAACAAGTATGTGCTGATTACGAGATGATTAGAGATAGCAACATCAATCATCCTTCATTTCATGTATAATTCGACCATTTCACGCATTCCCATACGACTGCTGCAGTACTTTTAGTTTTGAGTGTCAAATCTCAAGATTTGCAACAAGTGAATTTCTCTGAATATCACACTATTCTGTCATCATAAATTGGCAGTGCGCTTCAGTATGATCATTCATATTGAATACCTATTGGAACATCTGCGGAGCTAAACACAGGGGGTGTTTCTAATCTTCCTACCAAACAAAGACACTCAAAACTGAAACTTTGGCAACAGTCGTTAGGGATGGGTATCGAAAGACAAAACATCGATGTTTTGAACATTGATGTTTTTTCACCTTAACATCGATAAGTGAAAAACATCGAACAGTAAACATCTATTTTTTTTAAACATCAATGTTTTAAGCATCGACGCATCGCCGTACATTTACGGATGATACTACGAAGACTATTATACAGAGTGTTTCAGAAGTAGTGTCGAACATTCTAGGGTATTGTTCCTGGATGATAGGAGACTACAAATGTCGTATTTGAAGTATCCAAAACTCAGCGGTTATCCTTATAGCTACCATTTTCTTTTTTTAACTTAGGAATTTTTATCTCAAAATTAAATAAATACTCAAAAGCATCAGAAACGATGAATGAATAGATTTTTATTAGTATTAATAAAGTGAAAATGATACAATGTACAGTATATGATACTTTACACTTATTCTTGATACAAATGATAAAACGAGGGAAATCAATTTGATTGA
Organism: Nilaparvata lugens; assembly: GCF_014356525.2. Taxonomy (NCBI): domain Eukaryota; kingdom Metazoa; phylum Arthropoda; class Insecta; order Hemiptera; family Delphacidae; genus Nilaparvata; species Nilaparvata lugens. The sequence continues at coordinate 28,812,692 of NC_052512.1, forward strand.
ACCCACAAAACTTCTGTAATAAGCTTACAGAGTATTAATCTATTATTTTGTATAGATATAACTCAATTATTTTGGAAGTTGATTGATTCATTGGATATTCTTCCATAATCTCTAAATACTTGATAGTACAAAAAACTTCCAAAGTGACTACAATTTTATCTGGAGCTATTGTTCCAATATTTTAACAGTTACTCACTGGAATTACAGCAATTTGGACTTGTGGTATTCAAAGTAGCAGTCTTTCGAATAATGAAGTCAGGTTGTGACTAGAAACATACATCAACTCTATTATAGGTAGTTTACAAGATTTGTCATCTTCATAGTTAAGTCAGAGACCTCTCGGATATCTTTGAAGATCTGTATGGAATCAGCTAAGCTAATTTTAGCAATCATTGTTACTCATATCGTATTCATTCAATACCTGAGAGTTTTATTTAGGTAATGGAAATTATTAAAGTTTTTTTAATGGATATCTACACTCTTACAATACGAGGACCTCTATTCCAGAGCTAGATTAATTGGTGTTAACGTATGTTGAGGAAAGCACTTGTAATGAGAAAAAACTGTTTCTTCCTAAGAAACGAAGAATCCGACCTCTTTTTTGATTCTAAATAAGTATCTAATCTTGACAAGAGCTACAGAAGTTATGTAAATCTTCAAGAGTATCTAACAGTCTCACGTAAAAATACAGAGAGCCTAAATGAAAAATACATTTTAGGCTGGGAAAACAACGGATGACCGATGTCTAGGTAAAACCATCGATAAGTGAAAAACATCGATGTTTTGAACATCGATGTTTTTTCACCTTGACATCGATAAGTGAAAAACATCGAACAGTAAACATCGATTTTTTTAAACATCGATGTTTTAAACATCGACGCATCGCCGTACATTTACGGATGATACTACGAAGACTATTATACAGAGTGTTTCAGAAGTAGTGTCGAACATTCTAGGGTATTGTACCTGGATGATAGGAGACTACAAATGTCGTATTTGAAGTAACAAAAACTCAGCGGTTATCCTTATAGCAACCATTTTTTTTTCACTTAGGAATTTGTAGCACAAAATTAAATAATTTCGAATAAATAAATACTCAAAAGCATCAGAAACGATGAATGAATAGATTTTTATTAGTATTAATAAAGTGAAAATGATACAATGTACAGTATATGATACTTTACACTTATTCTTGATAAAAATGATAAAACGAGGCGAAATCAATTCGATTGAACCCACAACACTTCTGTTAATAAGCTTACAGAGTATTAGTCTATTATTTTGTATAGATATAACTCAATTATTTTGGAAGTTGATTGATTCATTGGTATATTTCTTCCATAATCTCTAAATACTTGATAGTACAAAAAAACTTCTAAAGTGACTACAATTCTATCTGGAGCTATTGTTCCAATATTTTAACAGTTACTCACTGGAATTACAGCAATTTGGACTTGTGGTATTCAAGTAACAGTCTTTCGAATAATTGAAGTCAGTTGTGACTAGAAACATACATCAACTCTATTATAGGTAGTTTACAATTTGTCATCTTCATAGTTAAGTCAGAGACCTCTCGGGATATCCTTGAAGATTCTGTCTGGAATTTCATCTAAGCTAATTTTAGCAATCATTGTTACTCATATCGTATTCATTCAATACCTGATAGTTTTTATTTAGGTAATGGAAATTATTAAAGTTTTTTTATATGGATATATACACTCCTTACAATACGAGGCCCTCTATTCCAGAGCTAATTAATGGTGTTAAAACGTATGTTGAGGAAAGCACTTGTAATGAGAAAAAACTGTTTCTTCCTAGAAACGAAGAATCCGACCTCTTTTTTGATTCTAAATAAGTATCTAATCTTGACAAGAGCTACAGAAGTTATGTAAATCTTCAAGAGTATCTAACAGTCTCACGTAAAAATACAGAGAGCCTAAATGAAAAATACATTTTAGGCTGGGAAAAACATCGGATGACCGATGTCTAGGTAAAACCATCGATAAGTGAAAAACATCGATGTTTGATGTTGAAACATCGATGTTTTTGAACAACGATGTATCGATATCCATCCCTAATGGGAATGCGTGATATGGTCGAATTATACATGAAATGGAAGATAATTTAATGCTCTAAAATCTCGTAATCAGTACATTCTTGTTTCATCAATAGTTGGAAAGTTATAAGTCTTGAAAGAGCGAAAAAATGGAAGGAAAAGTGGTTTTTCGAAAATGCATCACTTTAGAACATAAATATCTAGAAAAGTATCGGATTTATCAAAAACCTCTACTGAACAAAACTTGTAGGAAATTTATTACACTCCATGTTTATGTAGTCGATTATGACAATTATTAAACTCATTGTTTCCAAGATATAAGCATGTAAGTAATAAGTGGAAAATGCAACTTTCAAATCACCCTCATCCATTCAGCACATGATGTAGGGGTTGGGATTTTTGATATGATCACCTCCAACAAAGCTGCTTCAACAAAGCTGCAAAGTTGAAAATTGTGTTCCAAACATTCCCTCCAAATTTCATTGTCAACTGATCTATTGTTGCTGAACAGAAAATTTCACTCTCAACACTAAAACAGCTGCAACAGTCGTAGGGAAATGCGTAAGATAGTGAAAAAGTACATCAAATTGAAGATAATTTGATGCTCTATCAGCTTATAATCAGCACGGATTTTTTTCATCGATTGTTCAAAAATTATAAGACCGGAAAGATGAAAAAATTGGGGGCAGAAGAGTTTTTTCAAAAAATTATTCACCTTCAAGAGCGGATATTCTTATAAGAGCTGTGGAGTTGAAAATTGTGTTCCAAACTTTTCCCTCTATACCTTTATTTAAGCATTCCATGCCTGGACTAATACGTATTTAATACAGTTTAAAATGAAAATATTGGGGACCGAGCTTCGCTCTGGAGTACAAAAGCATAAAAAATTTATCAGGAAAGAAGAAATTATAATAACATTCATAGTTCATACAGGAATGTTCTATCTAATCACAGTAAATTGTGATTGATTCCCACAGAGGAATGCAAAAATTTCCCTCACCAAGGCCCGGTTGCACAAAAGCCGGTTAAATTTTAATCCTGATTAATTTCACGTGAACCGATTCAGAGAAGACCATTTCAAAAAGATGGATCTACTGGATCCATTGAACATAACCCGGCTTTTTTGCAACCGGCACTAAGTACCTGATTGAATGATTACAAAAGTTCAACGGCTGAGTCATAATTTTGACACAGTCCCACACACATGAACTCGCTCACTCACTTCCATCACCAACAGACGATGAAATAATTATTATCAGCTGTTTTCCCAAGGATGAATAATAATTATCCTTCTAATAACTTCCAGCGAGTTTTCCCAGGGATGAGATCTAGTGCAATCGAATCTTTATATTATAAACCTACTATGATCTGAATTTCGTGAGAATCGTTAGAGCCTTTTTCGAGATCCGGTGAAATACAAACATATAAACATCTAAACATATAAAAATATAAGCAGAAGTTGCTCGTTTAATAGTATAGGATTTAGTTTAAACTGTCCCTGTGTAAACGGCCCCTAAATTCAATTTTCAATCTTATGGAAGTGGGCGCTGATTTCAGTGATTAGAGTCAAAACAATAGGTTTTCAGTAAAAGATAGTTGGAGTTTCCAAATAGAACCATAGTGAGGTTCACGTTATAATGGCAGTGTTTGATAAGCAATGGTATTGTTATCCTTGTCTATCATTCAACACAGCATATAACGCTATCTCTTTCTCGCTTTGCTCTGTTGCCAGATTTTCTTTCAACAATGTAGAAATATAATTTACTAGTAGTTCTGTGAATAGTAGACCTCACGCCGTATTCTCATCCACAAGTACCGTACCAGATGTCAACTGTTTTAAATGTTAACAAACTCAGTTCACGTTTGAATTTGTATTCCATATGATATAATTCATCCAGTTCCGTGATGATGAATTAACTTTTTAGAATCAAAAATATTATAATTTCTCCAGCATTATTTAGTTCATTTGTTCATCCATATTCACTTATTAGATTAGTTTTTCGAATGTGAGAATATTGATTCTGATGGGCACGCATAACAATTCCATGACTGCAAAACAAAATATTGAAACCAAAGACCTTAAAGCTATGATTAGACCAAATTTATTAAAAAAATGTTAATAAATCAATCCTTTCAGATTATATTAGATTGAACATAACTTATCATACACATGATGAACATATGTGTTTGTCAACTTCCGTTCAATCTAATAGAATCTATAAGGATTAAGTTATAACCATTTTGTTAATAACTTTGGTGTAAACCCAGCTTGAAGATGCATACCTCTTTAATGTCTTTCATTGAAACTATAAACCTTATACAAATACAGCTAGAATGGCTTCTCCACACATCTGTGTAATCACTTGTCAGCTGATTTATGATGAATAATTCTATAGTCTGATTTTTAATCTAATATTGGCATATGAAGGAGGCTCTTTTTCTCTTTATATTATCCTTGAAATGCAAAATTACAAAAACCTTGTATATACGTCGACGCGCAATTTGAAAGAACATACCTGTCAAATTTTATGAAAATCTATCACCGCGTTTGCCGTGAATGCGCAACATATGAATATATAAACATTTTAACATTAAGAGAAATGCCAAACCGTCGACTTGAATCTATAGGTGCGTACAGATGTACGCGCCGCGAACATGAGCAATTCACTTTTAATCAGCTGATTATATCTGTTTTTTTTTACAGAAACGGTAAGATACAGATATAAAAAACTTGGCATCAGCTAATTAAAAGTGAATTGCTCATGTTCGCGGCGCGTAAATTTGTACGCACCTTTAGCCTCACTTCGTTCGGTCAATTAACAAAATATCCAATCTCAATCATGGAAACTCATTATGAAATTATAGAAAAACATAATTTTTTGTTTAATGAAATTGGTTATTTTAAACGTGGATGAACAGTGTTGATATTTCATCAATAAACCGG